>NC_064633.1:144630608-144933638 GCF_023864275.1 Schistocerca cancellata
TGTCTTTTGTTTTCATGCGAAGTAATCTTAATGTTGTAGGCTCAAGACCAGATCTTATTATTGACACAGAGTGAACTTAATAATCATTCAAAGCTAGCTAGAGAAGAGCTGCGCTTAGATGTGTTATAGGCGGAATAAGTGGAAGTTCTGGTGCAATTATTGGTGTTTAACATTGGTAGTTCGAAATAATTTATTTGCATATCTTTATGATTGCAATATACATTAAACCGTTTACCAAGTAATATTAAAGAAAATTCTGAGTACGAGCTACACGTTTTACTTCTTGGAATTTATATATACTCCTTGAGTTTATTAATTTTGGAGATCAGAATCTTTCTCTAGCTTGACATTGTCAGATTTTGATGATAATTTACGGGCTAATTCAGTAATAAATATTGATCTCCCTCAGTGGTTTAATTCAGGCTCTTTTATGTGTGGGATCTCTATAAAGTGACAGATCCTGAAACTTCTTGAAGGCAAGGAAGGCCGTGGATAGACCGAAGAACGTTCCACCAGTGTATGCGAGAGTCCCTTGATAGGTGATATCCCGCGCAATGTCGCATGGATTTTTACTTCTCCCCGTATTATGACTCACTCCAAAACCTAGAATGACATACAGCCCGTCTCGTTTCCTACATGTGACTACCTTGTCCCATTTCTCCTGCTCATAAAGGTTTCACACCTCTTCAGATGCCTAAAGCAGCTTCGTCTCTCCTACAATATGGAAAACATGAGTTCCCGGGCCTATAATCTAAGGTATTGTTGAGAACACTTGCAATCTGCTGCACCTCAGTCAACGCATTCCACCTTCCTTTCATCTACAAACTCACCGGATCCTGTCTCATCGCAATTCTCATCATCTACCTCTCTCAGACTCCCGCTATGTACCTCTCATCGAAACGTAATCTATCACACTCTTCCTACTACATCTCAAATTTCCATAACCATCTGACATTCTACCCATTCCCTAACACCCACATCTTTCTTTCTTTCTTTTGCTTGCGCCGTTTTCCTCACGGATATGCAGGGTCGGCATTGTTAATCGGATGTGGCAATGTTAGTTGAAGGGGTGGCTGGATGCCATTCCTGCCGCCACCCCGTACCCCCCGGGATGAAATCAGTGTACCCCAACTGTCTGCGTCGAGTGGAATCCATGGAATAGTGCGAAAGTGTTCAGATGTCTGCGAGCCGTGTAGCTGCGGTGGGACGTGGGGACCAGCCCTGTATTCACGTAGGGGGATGTGGAAAACCGCCTAAAAGCCACATCCAGGCTGGCCGGCACACCGGCCCTCGTCGTTAATCCGCCGGGCGGATTCGATTCGGGGCCGGCGCGCCTACCCGAGTCCAGGAGGCAGCGCGTTAGCGGGCTCGGCTAACCTGGCCGGTTTTCCTAACACCCACATCCCACCCATCAATTCCTTCCCACATCCTTTTCCATATAACTTCATCTCCAATACTTCCAAGGAACCTCCCTCTTCCCCCTTTTATTAGAAGCCTGTATTATTTCTTAGTCATAATAAAGATACTTACACGAATAATGATCTCACGAACATCGTTACCTTGCATGTATTTTAAACCTTTTAATGTCAATGCTATAAAAGTTACGCCGAGGACTGAGGAGTGGCAGTTTGGTCACTCTAGCCTGTCCCACGTAGAGGGAGCGTAAATAACGGCAAATTAAAAAATAAAAAGAAACAGTGTACTATATGGGGCAGCTCCTGGAAGAAGTCCCTAAAAGTCGGATCGAAATGCGGACGATAGTGACTCGGTACGGAAACCCAAGGACTTTTAACATTATCGGCAATGAGTGAGATAGCGAATGTTCTTATATGGTACGTTTCTTGTGACAGTGATCTTCTTTGAGTATTGAATGTTTCTTCTCGTAGTTCATCTTGCGGAAAAGCGTCTGCTCCATAGGGAGACGGTGGCCAATGCGTCTGCGAGCGCTCTACCGGCTGACGTTGCGTCACGGTCGGCACAGTGAGTGATACGATGGAGAGCGGCAGAACTCATAAGGAAGGGCGAGGAGAGATAGCAGACACCGGCGGCGATGCGGCTGCTGACCCAGCGGTGGCAGCGGACTGGAGGGCGCCTGGAGGCGCCTGGAAGATGGCCAGATCAGGGGGCGGGCGGCCACTGCGGAAGCCCCGCCCACCGCCTATTAATCTGGAGGCCCTCTCCAGTTCCCCGCAGTTATGGCACTTTTGCCTTCCCACATTTGTTACCACGCACTTCGAAAGCAAACAAACAAGGCGGAACTTTGTAACACACGCACCCTCACACACGCCTCCTAATGCTTGGGAACGTCACACGAAGAAACACACTGCCGTAAATGGAAAGTGTTACACAATGAACACCTTGATCAAACCTACCAAACTGACACTAAAGCATTTATATGCCTCACGTATGTTATGATTAACATTTCATTCTTCTCCTTCCTTCTCATTTTCACTACAGAAAAACACCGTTCCTACAGATGAACAACGTTGTGGGTACTATAACTATCACACTCCGACAGAGTGAAGAAGGAATGAAGGTATATAGATTCATACTGCATTGCTGGGATAACAGGCTCTCAATTTCTAATTCGCGATCGCATGAATATTAATTATTACAGGTGCACCAGTTTTATTCGTGCTTGACTTTGTAGAGACCGTCTTTAGGCTCTGAAAAAGTTTTCTAACGTTAGTAGCGGCTGCATAAGATGCGGAAAATAGTTGATTATTGTTCGTCAGCAAGCCGTTATTCTGGAAAGCGTTAGAAGTACTTCCTGAAACTGGAACCTCTCGTTCGTCAACTGTGAAAATGGTGATTATTACTCTTAAAATACACATACATACACTATTTCCAATTAATGCAATTATTATTAACTAAGAATCAAAATTTTTGCATAAGTAATGGGTAAGGCAGGAGAGAGTAGGCTAGCTGAAGATGAAGAAAGAAGAGAAAGCGTATATAAACAAGTGATGAACAGCTCACAAAAATTCAGAGACAACGTTTTGTTGATTTTTGTAGCAATTGCTGATATATTTTAAGTTTGTCCCTGCTGGACATGTGTATAGAAGGTCAGTCAATTACAGTTTCCAGATAGCATTTATAATAAAAAGTATACCCAGCTTTACATAACATTTGATGTACCATTTCAACAGGTGATGGCTACCGTTAGTGGAACTTTCCAGGTGGCATCGCAACACAGCATACCCAGGGTATGTGCACGTTCATCTTACCACCATTTCTCGAACTTTGCGGAGGGTCGAATCATTCGCATCAGATACTGAAAATTCTGTATCTGTTGAGAGGCCAGACAAACATATGGTTCCTGAAGAGGGGCAGCAGCCTTTTCAGTAGTTGCAGGGGCAACAGTCTGGATGATTGACTGATCTGGCCTTGTAACATTAACCAAAACGGCCTTGCTGTGCTGGTACTGCGAACGGCTGAAAGCAAGGGGAAACTACAGCCGTAATTTTTCCCGAGGACATGCAGCTCTACTGTATGATTAAATGATGATGGCGTCCTCTTGGGTAAAATATTCCGGAGGTAAAATAGTCCCCCATTCGGATCTCCGGGCGGGGACTACTCAGGAGGACGTCGTTATCAGGAGAAAGAAAACTGGCGTTCTACGGATCGGAGCGTGGAATGTCAGATCCCTTAATCGGGCAGGTAGGTTAGAAAATTTAAAAAGGGAAATGGATAGGTTAAAGTTAGATATAGTGGGAATTAGTGAAGTTCGGTGGCAGGAGGAACAAGACTTTTGGTCAGGTGGTTACAGGGTTATAAATACAAAATCAAATAGGGGTAATGCAGGAGTAGGTTTAATAATGAGTAAAAAAATAGGAGTGCGGGTTAGCTACTACAAACAGCATAGTGAACGCATTATTGTGGCCAAGATAGACACAAAGCCCATGCCTACTACAGTAGTACAAGTTTATATGCCAACTACCTCTGCAGATGATGAAGAAATAGATGAAATGTATGACGAGATAAAAGAAATTATTCAGGTAGTGAAAGGAGACGAAAATTTAATAGTCATGGGTGACTGGAATTCGTCAGTAGGAAAAGGGAGAGAAGGAAACATAGTAGGTGAATATGGATTGGGGGGAAGGAATGAAAGAGGAAGCCGCCTTGTAGAATTTTGCACAGAGCATAACTTAATCATAGCCAACACTTGGTTCAAGAATCATAAAAGAAGGTTGTATACGTGGAAGAATCCTGGAGATACTAGTAGGTATCAGATAGATTATATAATGGTAAGACAGAGATTTAGGAACCAGGTTTTAAATTGTAAGACATTTCCTGGGGCAGATGTGGATTCTGACCACAATCTATTGGTTATGAACTGCAGATTGAAACTGAAGAAACTGCAAAAAGGTGGGAATTTAAGGAGATGGGACCTGGATAAACTGAAAGAACCAGAGGTTGTTGAGAGTTTCAGGGAGAGCATAAGGGAACAATTGACAGGAATGGGGGAAAGAAATACAGTAGAAGAAGAATGGGTAGCTCTGAGAGATGAAGAAGTGAAGGCAGCAGAGGATCAAGTAGGTAAAAAGACGAGGGCTAATAGAAATCCTTGGGTAACAGAAGAAATATTGAATTTAATTGATGAAAGGAGAAAATACAAAAATGCAGTAAATGAAGCAGGCAAAAAGGAATACAGACGTCTCAAAAATGATATCGACAGGAAGTGCAAAATGGCTAAGCAGGGATGGCTAGAGGACAAATGTAAGGATGTAGAGGCTTGTCTCACTAGGGGTAAGATAGATACTGCCTACAGGAAAATTAGAGAGACCTTTGGAGAGAAGAGAACCACTTGTATGAATATCAAGAGCTCAGATGGCAACCCAGTTCTAAGCAAAGAAGGGAAGGCAGAAAGGTGGAAGGAGTATATAGAGGGTTTATACAAGGGCGATGTACTTGAGGACAATATTATGGAAATGGAAGAGGATGTAGATGAAGACGAAATGGGAGATAAGATACTGCGTGAAGAGTTTGACAGAGCACTGAAAGACCTGAGTCGAAACAAGGCCCCGGGAGTAGACAACATTCCATTTGAACTACTGATGGCCTCGGGAGAGCCAGTCATGACAAAACTCTACCATCTGGTGAGCACGATGTATGAGACAGGCGAAATACCCTCAGACTTCAAGAAGAACATAATAATTCCAATCCCAAAGAAAGCAGGTGTTGACAGATGTGAAAATTACCGAACTATCAGTTTAATAAGTCACAGCTGCAAAATACTAACGCGAATTCTTTACAGACGAATGGAAAAACTGGTAGAAGCCGACCTCGGGGAAGATCAGTTTGGATTCCGTAGAAATGTTGGAACACGTGAGGCAATACTGACCTTACGACTTATCTTGGAAGAAAGATTAAGAAAAGGCAAACCTACGTTTCTAGCATTTGTAGACTTAGAGAAAGCTTTTGACAATGTTAACTGGAATACTCTCTTTCAAATTCTGAAGGTGGCAGGGGTAAAATACAGGGAGCGAAAGGCTATTTACAGTTTGTACAGAAACCAGGTGGCAGTTATAAGAGTCGAGGGGCATGAAAGGGAAGCAGTGGTTGGGAAAGGAGTAAGACAGGGTTGTAGCCTCTCCCCGATGTTATTCAATTTGTATATTGAGCAAGCAGTAAAGGAAACAAAAGAAAAATTCGGAGTAGGTATTAAAATTCATGGAGAAGAAGTAAAAACTTTGAGGTTCGCCGATGACATTGTAATTCTGTCAGAGACAGCAAAGGACTTGGAAGAGCAGTTGAACGGAATGGACAGTGTCTTGAAAGGAGGATATAAGATGAACATCAACAAAAGCAAAACGAGGATAATGGAATGTAGTCAAATTAAGTCGGGTGATGCTGAGGGAATTAGATTAGGAAATGAGACACTTAAAGTAGTAAAGGAGTTTTGCTATTTAGGGAGTAAAATAACCGATGATGGTCGAAGTAGAGAGGATATAAAATGTAGACTGGCAATGGCAAGGAAAGCGTTTCTCAAGAAGAGGAATTTGTTAACATCGAGTATAGATTTAAGTGTCAGGAAGTCGTTTCTGAAAGTATTTGTATGGAGTGTAGCCATGTATGGAAGTGAAACATGGACGATAACTAGTTTGGACAAGAAGAGAATAGAAGCTTTTGAAATGTGGTGCTACAGAAGAATGCTGAAGATAAGGTGGGTAGATCACGTAACTAATGAGGAGGTATTGAATAGGATTGGGGAGAAGAGAAGTTTGTGGCACAACTTGACTAGAAGAAGGGATCGGTTGGTAGGACATGTTTTGAGGCATCAAGGGATCACAAATTTAGCATTGGAAGGCAGTGTGGAGGGTAAAAATCGTAGAGGGAGACCAAGAGATGAATACACTAAGCAGATTCAGAAGGATGTAGGTTGCAGTAGATACTGGGAGATGAAGAAGCTTGCACAGGATAGAGTTGCATGGAGAGCTGCATCAAACCAGTCTCAGGACTGAAGACCACAACAACAACAACTGAAAATTGTCTCCAATAAGCACGACTTTCAGTACTGATATTATTTCGTGTACTTGAAACCGCAGACACTCTGCAAAGATATACTTTGTATCGAGAAATCGATCTCTGAAAGCATGACTGCCTTTGACACGCTCAGTAGGACGCTAGTAGGAAACTGAGATGGTTGTTGCAACGGGCCAATCAGAAGCGGGGAGACCGCGTGGTTAGATGGTAACGTTCCTTTTGAATGTACATGAAGAGTCAAGTAATGGTAACTGGTGTGTGAGACCTACGCTGCTATGGTAAGACACCGCATAGCTTAGTAAGATTTAAGTACAACTGAAATAAAAGTCTGTTTTTAATTCGCAGATTATGTGTTATAAATGCTTGCTTATTCTCTGGTGCAATCTGCAAAGTTTGCTGAAGTGCAGTTTATAGTATTTTTGGGATTTCAGCTTGTACTTACCTCCGTGGAGTTGGTACGTGCGATGTTTCATAGAAAGGGTACCTTTCGGCTCATAGAGGAGAATCAACTTTATATTAATTCATCCGAATACTGGGCACTTCAATTCATTATACCTCCACTCAGTGAGCTTCTTTCAGTGTTTTCTGCTCATTATAACTTTCTTTTTGTTTAAACATTTCTCATGCAGAGATTCATTGTACCACGTGTTTTACGCACGGATGTTGTGCGCGTCACAGCGGCCTTTCTGATGCTTTAAGGAACAATGTTTTCCTATTCAAAGACTCTAAAGCTTATTCCTGATCGATTGCCATGTCGTTAAAATTCTGATATCCTTTCTACCGGACTGCACTTTGCAGTCGGCGCTGATCTATCTCGTGTAATGTTCTTCCAGAGATACAATACCTTCTTGAGTATTATTTCAAGCAACGTTTATATTTCATCACCACAGTGACTGGAACAGTCAGTATACTTTTCTCTGCATTCTTTTACAGAACGGAAGGTAATTCAACCGTTTCAGTTGTGTATCACATTCGCGGTTCATCACTTCATGTAAAAGTGATTTTTTTACGCCTTTGAATTTCCAGACTTCTAAATGCAGAGTTTAGTCTAACAGACTAGACCAAGAATGCGTAATACATCCCACCAGTCTCGTTTAATCACATGTTACTAGCGTAAATTCGTATGTCTAATACAGCTTAGCATTTTTATGCAATTTAATCAACTGTCTACTTATTCCAATATTAGTAACTTGGACAAAGGGATCTAGTTCTGTTCTTCTTTTGTCACATGTCTTTGAAGGTTCAGTTGGATCGCATTACTTGATTTTATGTGTCTAAAGTTTGTGTGAAAAACGGCATTTCACCCACGGCATATTTGAAGGTACAGAGTTGCATGTAACCAGAAACTGAAATAATAACAGGGTGCTTACGAGACAAAGTAACCTCATACAGAGCCTGTTTGTTGTGCACAGACTGCAGAACGAGTGGAGACTAGACTGACTTAGGACAGCGCTGTGACAAGAGGACAAGCGAGGGACCGTCAAAAACTGCTACATCGTGAGAAGATCGAACGAGTCCTTGGCTGGCTCTGAGGAGCATGTAGTTGACGAAAACTGGGCAGATCTTACAGGCAGAATGTCACTACAAACCATCTGAAATACACTGACGGAAAAAAATCGCAACACCAAGAAGGAGTTATGCGACACAAATGAAAGTTGGAAGGAGTGTTTCTACGTTTTAAATATGATTTCTCCTTTAGTTTCGCGCCAATCCCGTAAGAGTGGCTATTATAGCGTCACTACGAGGATCTAAATCAGGTTTGCTTTAAAAACATTCTGTAACGGTCGTGAGCGTTACTCATCTTCGATACTGGACGTGGTGAATTGATGTGAGTAAAGAATGTCTTTCAGACGACAAAGACGCCATTATCAGCATCTCACAGAGTCTGAATGGCATCGTTAGCAGGATTACGAGCAGCTGGATGTTCCTGATGCGATATTGCAGGAAGAATTGGCAGGATTGTAGCCTCCGTACACGACTGATGGCGGTTATGGTCACGAGAACGTGTGGACGCAGGACACTGGGCTCCGGACGCCCATATGGCACTACCGAGAGGGAGGATCATCGTGTTCGGCATATGGCTCTGGAACATCGAACTGTATCTGAAGCATCAATTTGAGCAACAGTTGGCACTGCAGTGACACAACGAACTGTTACAGATCGGTTACTTTAAGGACAGCTCGAGCTCGACACCCTGTAGCATGCATTCCACTGCCCATAAACCACCGCCATTTGCGAATTCAGTGGTGTTAAGCGAGAGCTCACTGCAGGGCAGAGGGGAAGTCTCATGTCCATTATAATTATCCGGGCTGTTATGCCGTGGTCGGTTGATGAATTCTGTGGTGATTCCCAACGTTTCGTCTCCGACTGCGGGAGACATCTTCAAGGGGGTCCGTAGCTCGATGGAAGGTCCAACACACACACTGGCTCGCTACTGACTGCCAGCGCCCGCGCCGCGGCGTGACGTCACGTGTTTTGAAAACGTCAGTGCAATTGGCCGCTGTCCGTCGCCGTCGATCGCCGTTGCCATCACCCAGTAGTGGACAAGTGGTACACATCTTCTTTAACACCGGCATCCATATACCGTTTAATTTGACGCCCTCCTCCTTTCTGTTGAAATTATTTGGGTGTTTAGCGATTTCGATCGCCTCCCTGTAGAGCCTTTCGTAATATCCGCTCGTGGCCGCTAGTACTTGCGTCTCCTCGAAACGAATATTGTGGTTCCCCGGCTGGAAAGCATGCTCCGCAACAGCTGATCGTTCCGTTTCTCCTCTTCTACAATTTCCCTTGTGCTCTTACAAACGTTTAGAAACAGTTCTTTTAGTGGTACCCACATAAACATCACCACAGCTGCATGGGATCCTATACACTCCAGATATTTCCAATGGTTTGCGAGCGTCCTTGGCAGGCCTAAGGTATTCCTGTATCTTCCTGGTGGGCTTGTAAATTACGGTAATATTCCGCTTCGTCAAGATCCTCTCTATTCTTTCCGTTACATTTTCAACAAACGGCAGGAAAACCTTAGATTTTGCAGTAGCCTGTACGTCAGTATGATTTCTGCGTGGCTGCCTCAACGCACGTTTTATTTCGGCGGACGAATATCCGTTCTTCATTAGTGCATTGTGGGGATGTTCCATCTCAGCGTCGAGCAACTCAAGTTCACAAATATTTCTAGCTCTGTCCACTAACGTCTTGATAACACCCCGCTTCTGTTGTGGGTGGTGGTTCGAATCCCGGTGCAAATAACGGTCCGTGTGCGTGGGTTTTCGGTACACTGAGTGGCCCAAACTACCATTTTCGCTTCTAAACATCGAGGAAATGTAGTTTGCCGTTTACCTCCTCCTCCATTGTAAACTGAATTCTCGAGTTTATACTCTTCAGATGTTCGTGGAACCGGCTTAGTTCCTCCCTACCATGTCTCCACAACACAAACGTGTCATCCACGTATCGGAACCTTTCATTTGGTTTCTTGCTGCCAGTAGGGGAAGTCTGTTGTGTTTTCCAATGAAAGCTGCTTCTGCCTCGGTGCCAGGGATGGCCGTATGTTGGTTACAAGGAGGCCTGCAGCCATCCTGTCTGGGTGCTAGACACACTGGACCTACAGCTGGATTTATGGTATGGGGCTCGATTTCACATGACAGCAAGAGCACTCTTGTGGTCATCCCGCGCACCCTGACTGCAGAATTGTACATCAATCTGGTGATCGACCTTTTGTGCTGCCATTCTTGAACAAAACACCAGAGAGTCTTTTCCAACAGGATAGCGCTCACCCATACGCCGCTGTTGGTAATCCAAAAGCCTTTACATGATGCGTTGGCCTGCTCAATCAATAGATCTGTCGCCAATCTAGGACATTTGGGACATAATCGGACGACAACTCTAGCGCAATCCACTAACAGCATTAACGACCACCGTATTGACCAACCGAGTGCATCAGGCATGAAACTCTATCCCACAAACAGACATCCGGCACCCCTACAACAAAACGCATGCATGTCTGCAAGCTTGCATTCGACATTCTGGCGGTTACTCCGGTTAAGAATGTACCACAATTTCACATTTGCAGTGGTTTATCTCGCACTTACTTCACTCTGTGAGGCTGCAATGTTAAACACTAAAATAATTTATCTAGACAAATGTATTCCCGAAAGTTCATTAATCGACATTAATTATTTTTCGGTATTGTGATTTTTTTCTGTCAGTGTAGATTAATGGAAGATGGTTTAAGATCTCATGTTGCGGTGAACCTGGTGCCCAAGTTGCTACTCACTTAACGATAAGCGAACATTTAAAAAACTTTCGCACACTTTCTAATGACTCACACTATATGCAGACAAGTAGGGTACACACATTTCGTCCAGAAAAGTGATGGTGTAGCGACAAGAAAGGCATCCAGTCACCCCATAAAAACTGCTGCAATAAGAATTCAGTACTTCTGGAAAGACAACGTCGATTTTGATCTGACGGCAAATGTCACCTGATAGATAGTAGATGTAGTGATAATGGTTTCATTGTCGGCCGCCAACAGTTTGCGTAGTGGCGTAGCTACCAGAGCTCCATCTGTGTCTATCCTTTAATAGGGAATGCTCACAGCCAGAAAGCTAAGTGTGGTACTAAAATGTGAAGCAAGCAGGCAAAGATGCCACGAAGATGCACTTGTGCTTCCTACAGCGAACTGAGCAAATTTGAAAGAGGTCAGATGGATTCTAAAATTGGTTCTGATCTATCTTCTAACCACTGTTGCACAAGGACACTCTGTGAGTGTTTAAGGCATTTGGTGTTGAACCTGTGGCCTGCAAGGTAGGAAGATACCATCTCACATATGCAGAGTTCAGAAAGAGTGCAGCAGTATGGACAGTGATGTAATCAGACAATGATATCAATGTCGGTTCCATTACACTCCATGTAAAGGAAACGTTATCGCTAACAGAAATTAGTGTACGGGTCCAGGGATAACTATATGTTAGCAAAAATGAAAATCTTAGATTTTCGTTATTAAAGTTTATTTTTACTCTAAGTGTGACGTCGTGGCAGATCAGTGTTAGCAAAATTATGTACAGAATGGTGAAACATTGATATTGGGTGTTCACAACTGTGAAGCGAAATTCCTATTACAAGGTTCTTTGATGGTAAGGTGGTTGATGACCATGCCTGGGGTTCTATAAAAATACAAACGAATGAAGTATAGTTGGGGCCAGAGATATCAATTACGCTAAAATGCACAATGAAAATATCCAAAATTGAATGGGGATCGGTAAAGAGCAATGAAAAAGAAGTACAGAGTCAAAACAATTCCATAGTACTAAGCCCTCTACAGTGGCTGATCAATTCTTTTCGTTAAATCGGATATCTCGCATTTATGCTTCAATTAAGACCAATAATCGTGAATACGTTTAACCTCAGGCCATGGTTGTATGTACGGAAAAATTGGAGAGATGGAGACGACCGCACTTCTGGGTGTCAGCTGAATGTCACTTGCTGCCGCACCGTGCGTGCATGTGTTTATCTTTAGTCTGTGGCGGCAGCGGCTGCTCTCAGTGTGAGCTTTGAACCTGAGAACCTATTCTAAATCTCTCTCGACTGTTAAACACCAGTTGGATACATTTGCTACATTTTTGTGAAGCCGAGGCTCCTAGTTATTCCCTAGCTAATTTAATTGGCGTGGTACACGCTTTTTGAGTCGAATAGTGCGTACATCGTTTCCCTCAAATCGCTCGCAAGCGTTAACTATCAGTGTTCAGTGCGATTTTCCATACTAGGAGACTTTGCAGTTTAACTCCTTATGAGTTAAGACGAGCCTGTGAATAAGTGTTCACATAATGACTGTTGCAACTGTCTCAGCATGGCACGAGTCGCCTTGCCACGAAACACTCAACAATTTTCTTCAAGAGAAGAGGCGAATTACTCTGTCTGCAAATTGCCCATATCAAAGCTGGTGGCCACCCGTTTTTCTTTCTGTCCAATCAGAGCGTTTGTACTTGTTATAACTCCACCAACTAGAGTTTTTGTAGCCTATTACAGACATCATTTCTTTCGTATGACAGAGTTTAACTTTTGCTATGTAATAGTGAGATAAACAACTTTTTTTCATGTAGGTTTTAAGACAGGTGGCGACAGTGAGTCACCAATGTTTTGAGTTGCCCTCAAATCGCTCGCAAGCGTTAACTATCTGTGTTCAGTGCGATTCAGTGGAATTCTATTACTCGATAAATAGTACAATTCTCAAGGCTTTCAATTCAACTAAGTACCTGGGTGTCAAAATTACGAACAACTTCAGTTGGAAAGACCACATAGATAATATTGTGGGGAAGGCGAGCCAAAGGTTGCGTTTCATTGGCAGGACACTTAGAAGATGCAACAAGTCCACTAAAGAGACGGCTTATACTACACTCGTTCGTCCTCTGTTAGAATATTGCTGCGCGGTGTGGGATCCTTACCAGGTGGGATTGACCGAGGGCATCGAAAGGGTGCAAAAAAGGGCAGCTCGTTTTGTATTATCGCGTAATAGGGGAGAGAGTGTGGCACATATGATACGCGAGTTGGGATGGAAGTCAAATGGTTCAAATGGCTCTGAGCACTATGGGACTTAACATCTGTGGTCATCAGTCCCCTAGAACTTAGAACTACTTAAACGTAACTAACCTAAGGACATCACACACATCCATGCCCGAGGCAGGATTCGAACCTGCGACCGTAGCGGTCGTGCGGTTCCGGACTGAGCGCCTAGAACCGCTAGACCACCGCGGCCGGCGATGGAAGTCATTAAAGCAAAGACGTTTTTCGTCGCGGCGAGATCTATTTACGAAATTTCAGTCACCAACTTTCTCTTCCGAATGCGAAACTATTTTGTTGAGCCCAACCTACATAGGTAGGAATGATCATCAAAATAAAATAAGAGAAATCAGAGCTCGAACAGAAAGTTTTAGGTGTTCGTTTTTCCCACGCGCTGTTCGCGAATGGAATGATTGTGGTTCGATGAACCGTCTGCCAAGCACTTAAATGTGAATTGCAGAGTAATCATGTAGATGTAGATGAGTTGGGTTTCTCCAGACGTTTATCTTGCATTTCCACCATGTTCTGTAAAAAGGCTTTTCGAACGGTCATTGCTAAAAGCATGGACAAGAGCTGCTACTGCCGCCAGCCTACACAGTGGCTCCAGCATTTCATTGTGTCTGCTAGGTGTCCCAGCTCCGCGGGATGGCCTTCCCTCAGAATTGCGTCTCATAGCTCGGGTCAGACTTCCCTCTGCCCTCCAGTGAGCTCCCTCTTGACATCATTGAACTACACTCCTGGAAATGGAAAAAAGAACACATTGACACCGGTGTGTCAGACCCACCATACTTGCTTCAGACACTGCGAGAGGGCTGTACAAGCAATGATCACACGCACGGCACAGCGGACACACCAGGAACCGCGGTGTTGGCCGTCGAATGGCGCTAGCTGCGCAGCATTTGTGCACCGCCGCCGTCAGTGTCAGCCAGTTTACCGCGGCATACGGAGCTCCATCGCAGTCTTTAACACTGGTAGCATGCCGCGACAGCGTGGACGTGAACCGTATGTGCAGTTGACGGACTTTGAGCGAGGGCGTATAGTGGGCATGCGGGAGGCCGGGTGGACGTACCGCCGAATTGCTCAACACGTGGGGCGTGAGGTCTCCGCAGTACATCGATGTTGTCGCCAGTGGTCGGCGGAAGGTGCACGTGCCCGTCGACCTGGGACCGGACCGCAGCGACGCACGGATGCACGCCAAGACCGTAGGATCCTACGCAGTGCCGTAGGGGACCGCACCGCCACTTCCCAGCAAATTAGGGACACTGTTGCTCCTGGGGTATCGGCGAGGACCATTCGCAACCGTCTCCATGAAGCTGGGCTACGGTCCCGCGCACCGTTAGGCCGTCTTCCGCTCACGCCCCAACATCGTGCAGCCCGCCTCCAGTGGTGTCGCGACAGGCGTGAATGGAGGGACGAATGGAGACGTGTCGTCTTCAGCGATGAGAGTCGCTTCTGCCTTGGTGCCAATGATGGTCGTATGCGTGTTTGGCGCCGTGCAGGTGAGCGCCACAATCAGGACTGCATACGACCGAGGCACACAGGGCCAACACCCGGCATCATGGTGTGTGGAGCGATCTCCTACACTGGCCGTACACCACTGGTGATCGTCGAGGGGACACTGAATAGTGCACGGTACATCCAAACCGTCATCGAACCCATCGTTCTACCATTCCTAGACCGGCAAGGGAACTTGCTGTTCCAACAGGACAATGCACGTCCGCATGTATCCCGTGCCACCCAACGTGCTCTAGAAGGTGTAAGTCAACTACCCTGGCCAGCAAGATCTCCGGATCTGTCCCCCATTGAGCATGTTTGGGACTGGATGAAGCGTCGTCTCACGCGGTCTGCACGTCCAGCACGAACTCTGGTCCAACTGAGGCGCCAGGTGGAAATGGCATGGCAAGCCGTTCCACAGGACTACATCCAGCATCTCTACGATCGTCTCCATGGGAGAATAGCAGCCTGCATTGCTGCGAAAGGTGGATATACACTGTACTAGTGCCGACATTGTGCATGCTCTGTTGCCTGTGTCTATGTGCCTGTGGTTCTGTCAGTGTGATCATGTGATGTATCTGACCCCAGGAATGTGTCAATAAAGTTTCCCCTTCCTGGGACAATGAATTCACGGTGTTGTTATTTCAATTTCCAGGAGTGTACTTGCGTGCAATCAGTAATGTGAGTGTTAGTGGCTTAAAATGGTTCAAATGGCTCTGAGCACTATGGGACTTAACTGCTGTGGTCATCAGTCCCCTAGAACTTTGAACTACTTAAACGTAACTAACCTAAGGACATCACACACATTCATGCCCGAGGCAGGATTCGAACCTGCGACCGTAGCGGTCACGCGGCTCCAGACGGTAGCGCCCAGAACCGCACGGCCACTCCGGCCGGCTTAGTGGCTTATATTCACGAAATGTTGTCTTATTTATTAGGTCTGCATATCAATAAAATTCGTATACTTTCACGTAACTATGTCATGTGATACATCGATTTAACCGGAATTGTTTCATGAATTTGATGTACGGTGTGTTATTTGTTTGACACCTTACAGGATGCCTCCTGACTGGCAGGATAGTTCGTTTGGAGAATTACCACAAACCGGACATGCTGCATTAGTTGTGCAATGATGCTGATATCAGTGGTCACATGTATATTCTCACTCCCATAGATGAAATTCTGGACATCAACAGGGCATAGGATCTTTGTATTGTAAGGGCAGCAGCAGCAGCAACTCATTGAGAAACCACAGCACAGATAAGAGGGTTTGCGAGGCCAGATGTGTCAACACAAACCGTTAGCACAGATTATTAGCAGTGGGACTATGGACACATACACCTCTAGCCCGTCTGCCACCGATGCCACAATATCGATACGCGCAGCTCGATTGGTGCCGTAGAAGATGGAATGCCACACTGTGGTCTTCAGAAATGTAAGCAGATTCTGTACTCAAGTGATGGTCGATTGCACATTCAACGTAGACCTCGTAAGTGCCGTCTTATAGAGTGCATTCGGTCAAGACACACTGTCTCCACCCCAGGTCGTACGGTTGGGGGTGCAATAAGCTCAACTCTCAATGAACTTTGATAGATGTTAACCCTGGCTCCGTACGTGCGGAATGTTGTTAGATCCATTACTTTGCCGTTCTTGCAACAGGAAGGTGGTGTCCAGAATGAGATTTTCACTCTGCAGCGGAGTATGCGCTGATATGAAACTTCCTGGCAGATTAAAACTGTGTGCCCGACCGAGACTCGAATTCGGGACCTTTGCCTTTCGCGGGCAAGTGCCCTACTATCTGAGCTACCGAAGGACGACTCACGCCCGGTCCTCACAGCTTTACTTCTGCTAGTATCTCGTCTCCTACCTTCCAAACTTTACAGAAGTTCTCCTGTGAACCGTGCAGAACTAAGCCATGTCTCCGCAGTATCCTTTCTTTCAGGAGTGCTAGTTCTGCAAGGTTCGCAGGAGAGCTTATGTGAAGTTTGGAAGGTAGGAGACGAGATACTGGCAGAAGTAAAGCTGTGAGGACCGGGCGTAAGTCGTACTTCGGTAGCTCAGGTGGTAGAGCACTTTCCCGTGAAAGGCAGAGGTCCCGAGTTCGAGTCTCGGTCGGGCACACAGTTTTAATCTGCCAGGAAGTTTCAGGAAGGTGGTGTGTTTTCCAACAGGATAATGCTCTTCCACAACTGCCCATGAAACTCAATGTGCTCTGTAAGAAGGGCAGCAACTTCCCTGGCCAGCACGAACCGGATTTGTCTCCAATTGAGCATGTGTGGGATATGGTGGTGTGAGAACTGACTCATGCGGTTGGTCAACTAAATTTCTTACAGAACTACGTTAAAAAGTCGAGCAGGTGTGGAACAATGTATCCCAGAATAGTATTCGCCCTTTGTAAGATTGGCTGGAGGGCAGAATCAGTGTCTGCACAGCCTGCCGTGGAGGCTGCACCATGTACAAATATGAGCCTTTTGGCATATGCTGATACCTTAGAACAGCTCATGCTATTGATCTGTAATCATTTCATATACTCCATATGCACTGTTGCAAAAATAAATCTTGCACAGACTGGAAAACTCTAAAAGCATGTTCTAATTGTTTTTCCCAGCAGTGTGTTAACAATACCACATATGTTACAAACCATGCCCATCCTGAGTAGATACGTAACGAAGGAACAAGGAAACAATCACTATATTGTACTTTAATTATTTGTGAACTGGCGATTATTTTGTGAACGGTTTAGCAGAGCAGGATTTGGTATTTTGCAAACCACAGCTGTTGAGTTAATTTTTCTAGGGAATCTGCTACCACATGTATACACACATTTGGAGCCTTTAGTGCAGTATTTTATTATGGTTACTTTAATTGATGCTTGTATGTACAGGGCGATTTTGTCCACTGTGTACAAACTCTAGGGACTGATCGAAGAATCGATGAGAGGATATAGAAGGAAAAAGGTATGATGAAATTATGGCCGGAAATGCATGGTTTCCGTGCTAAGACCGTTTATTCAGTCATACTTTGTTACAGAGGTTGCGGCCTAATATGTGCTGTATCATGCAGCAGCAGTTACAGTATGCACGTTTCCTCGTAGAGGGTGGTACTGTTCCTCATACGCCATGCCCTAACGCCCTCTCTTGCCATAATAATTGGTAATGTTGTTTCCAATCCAGTTCTCTTGCTAACTCACCTGTCAGTGGATGTGATACAGTGTAGTACAAAATGGTTCCATATTCGAATCGAGAGCTTGCCGACATGGTGTTTACTTACTGAAAGACAAATGGCAACAGGTGGCCAGCACCAAGGTTGTATCAGGGGACGTCTTCCCACCGACAACAACCACAACATTCAATGTTTGCAATGGTTTGTCTGAGACTGGGGTGTTTCATGAAGCAGCAAATCATGAAGGACGTACACGAATTTTTGGGACACCAGACTTGGAGAAAAATGTGAGTAACACTGTGGGAGGCGACCGACATGTCAGTACCAGGCGGTTGGATCTCTGACACAGGGTAAGGCAAACGACTGTGTGGACCGTTCTCTCTTCTAGTATACCTTTATCACTTATAGCGTCTGCAGGACTTACTAGCAACAGACTTTCCAAATCAGGAGCAGTTTTGTCACTGGTTTCTTCATTGGGAAACCGTGATACTGGGATTTGTGTCATCCATCCTATTCACTGATGGGGCCACCTTTACACAAATTTCATAACAGTCCTTTGTGAGATAGTATGCAAAATATCCATGGTATGGTGACAGCGATTCATCAGCACCAGCGCAGCTGGAATGTGTGGGCTGGGATAATTGACGACCAGTCCTCCTGTATCATGCAGGACCTAACTAGGCCTGAACTATTGGCGTTTCTTGCAGGTGACTTTTCCTCCGCTGCTGGAAGAAGTGCCATTGATGATTCGAAGGGTTATGTGGCTGTTATATGATGGTGCCACCGCCCATTTCACCATTAATGTCGAGTCACATCTCAATCTTGTCTTCCCTGGTCGACGGATCGGACGAGATGGTCCTTTTGCATGGCCTGGTCGTTAACCAGATCTCAACCCGTGCGATTTCTGGTTATGGTGCTCACTCAAAAGTATCGTGTATGCACAGCTCATTACAGATGTGGATACACTAGAGCAGCGTATTCATGCTGCCTTTGACACTGTTCAGATGCAGTCTGGCCAACGTGTACGAGAGAGATAGAACATGCGCTGAGCTACATGGAAACATTTTCAACACATACTGTAAATGTGGCTGCATGGTACAGTGCGTATTATTCCACATTCTCTGTAACAATTTGTATTGAACAAATGTTCTCTGGCATGGAAACCATGCATTTCCGGACGCAATTTTATTAGATCGTATTTGTTACATATCCTATAATAAATCAAGCCTTAGAATTAGTACACGGTGGATAAAATCACCAAGTATATTTGCAGAACCAACATTTTTATTAGCTGTGTGTTTTATCTAGATGAATATATCATCAGTTATTTAAATCTAAATCTTTGTTTCAACCATACATCATTTGTCTAAAAGGATACAACTTCTATCATTTTTATTATTATTGTAATTATTCATTTTGTACTTCAACTAATTTCGTAAAATTTACCAAAATTACACATTTTGTACTGGAGGATCACAAGTTGATCAAATTGCAGCGAGTTTTGCTGCGTGGGTGTAAGGCAAACCATGCATGGCTCAGCGCTGAGACAATATCGAGCTACTATATAAAACACAGTTGTGCATTGGGCCAACTCTGCATGATGTTATCATACCACACAGTCACAACTTTGGTCAGCAACTGCGTGTAGAGCAATTGTCGCTGAACTCAAGTGCCTGAGAAGATCGATAATAATGATGTGAGTTACAGTCCATAAAACAGAATCGTAACTCAGTTTATGAAACTTGTCAGACGCAATCAAGAGAGGATAATGGCCTAGGACATTTACATTCACATTCATTAAGGTTATAAAATTGAATGACCTTTTCCCTTGGTGCCTACAGTAAACTCGTCTCCTTATACTTGAAGCAAGTTGCCCAGGCAGAAATTTGAACTTTTATTAGGCAGGAGTCTGGTATAGATGTTCGTGGGTAATCCCAATGGCAGTTATTCGACTAGTGAAATGTCCAGCAAGCCAGAGTTCTGTGATTTTTTTCGCATGTGCTACATCTGAAAGTTACTGAACATTCTACGTTTCAGTTCCATTACCAAAAAGTTATTTTTGCGCTCTTACGTATTCAGGGTGTTACACTTAAGTTCACCGCAAAATCTTTTGAAATGATATACATATAGTTTAATTTTATCCATTTCTGTCTCTGTTTCTTGAGTGGCTGTATTACTTTCGTAAAGCAGAGAACAACCGTTTGCAGTCACAATCGTGATTTTATTTCAGTGCACGATCCATTTCGAGTTCTAGGGATTCATCTTCGGGTGCTTTGAGAGTCTAAATCGATTATTTTTTCGGATTTAGGTTATTTTTGGTCCTGGTAGCTTTACAGTGGTGTATTAAAAAGAGGGCGCATTGTGAAAATAATTTTACAAAACTAATATAAATCGAAAAATAACATACTATTTACAGTGGTGGATACATGGTTTTTGTAGCACGATATGAGTAAACATGTTTATGTACATATACAAACTTTTTGTTTAGTAGCACAAGTCAACACCAGTCAAAGAATTTCAAATGTAAAAATGTTGGATTTCTACAGATACACAGGTATTATTATTTATACAGCGTATCATTTACAAAACAAATATTTATGAATATGTCGAATCTGGATTATGTTATCAAATGGCTGCACTATCAAATATTTCGTTCTTTAGGAAAAAATAAACTTTTAAAATTACTAGAAAAGCTGTGGCTGCTAAACTCTGCTCATTCATGTCTTCAGAACACTTTACTTTATCTAACATTATTTCAAATTGTTCTAATAGAGCAAGATTTTTACCATGGTTTTTCTGTTTGGAGCACAATTAGACTGTTGTGGATGTCAGCCTGTGTTTGTTAAGGTACGTGTGGTTGGCTATTGTGAATTCGTCAAAATGATTAAGTCTAAGAGCATCAGTCTGTTCTTTGTGTCGTAAGTAGAAAGTTTTACTTGTTTTGCCTATGTAAAATATAGGGCAGCTGTCACATTGTAATTTATATATTCCACTATGTTCTGCTATTGGTGTATTTGTGTTTAGTGTGTGAGATAAGTGATGTCTAAGTTTGTGGTTCGTGGTGGATGATATTTTACTATCGGTGTTTCTAAATAAATTAGCAATTTTTTGTGATGCTTTGCCTAAATAGGGAATGCTTGTGAGGAAACATGTTGTGTCAGTTACTCTTGTAATGGTCCTGTTACTGATGTTGGACTGTTTTTTGGATAGTTTGTCAATTGATGTTTCTGAATACCCACTATTTACTGCAAATGCTTCGATCATATCAGTTTCTTGTGTTACTGCTTTGGGTTTCAAAGGTTATGTGTGTGCCCTGTTCATATATTTGATGTGTTTGAAAATAGGTAAATACCACAAAAAATTCGTAATACAATGATCAACTCGTTTTCGTAACATTGAAAGTAGTCAGAGTGTGTTCGAAATTGCCTTGTGATATTTGTCGAGGTAGAAGCAGATCTTCAGCCAACCGAACTTTACTTAAGGTTAAATAATTAATGTGTTTTCCATGAGCCAGCTTCAAAATTTTACTTGGGCGAGAAGATCTTAAGTCTGTGTACTGCAAAATTAGATATTTTGGCCAGTGGGTAAGCGTTATTTCTACAAAATCCAACAATCAGAGTTTTTATGGAAACTGTAGGAGCTGCAGCTGCTGGCTGTATTATTCATATCCTACACATTATTTTATCATAAGATTATTTGTACTTCATATGACTGATGTCTGTATGGCTGATGAATCAGCTGGGTAACTGAATATCGACAGACGCTGTACCCTGCCCGACCACAGCTGTGACATGTTCTGCACGCTGACCGCTCGATAATGAGTTTACGTACGCTCCCCTTCGCTGCTGGCGTAATTTCGTTACCTTTGTTGCCATAACAATTTCTGCGCTCCGTGGAGCTTTAAACGTGATTTTACTTCGATAAATGCTGACGCGAATTCATCATCCTTAATGGAGCTACACGCAAAAGCAACTTCGAAAGGCCGCTGGATTAATTTTTTTTTAGCTCAGTTTTTACCATAAATGACAGGAGAAATGTTTGACATCACAATCCATTAAGTTTGTTATTATAAGCTCATTCCATTTTTGCATGTGTTGCAAGTGCTCTAATACAAACTGTTCTAAGCATCATTTGCAAAATTTAATTACCATTGTTGTTCACATTTGCTGTCATTAACAGACAGAAGACACAGTGCGTTGCTTAGGCAATTGCGGATATTATGAACTGCAATGGGCTCATCTATATGTCAAGATTACTATTCTTTCTGTCTCGATTACACGCCTCGAAGAGCATAGCTTTTGCATTGAAGTCATACAGTCATTATCTAGTTCATAAAAAACATTCTTCTTGTTTTATATTATCCATTCATCTCTTAATGGCACGTTCTTTTTACTGAAACACGGTGTTTCAGTACGCGAAATTCCTTATGTGAGACCTGTCAATTACCATGCTAAGTGAAAATAAAACACAAGTTCCTTGTTTTAAGGCATTAAAACATGCATGCGCTATAAATATGTTATATCTTTGAAGTATATCACGAATGTAGTGTGTGAATATCCCACAAACAACCAATTTTTTGACTATTTGTTACAGTCCCTTTTTTTCTACGTTTTGTTAAAGTCGTAGAACTGGCATCATATGGCTTATACTATCCATTACAGGAATTTTCCGCCCACAGAAGAGTGTAAGACGAATTACCGCTGTTTAACAGGAGACACTTACTTCCTTGTCACTGAACTTCGTTTATTTGTGTATGGTAACACCAAAGGGCAAAGAAACAGACATATACTATCTCATTTTTTCCTATGATTTTCGTAATATGTTTTTAATTTAACTGAATCTGGATTATGATGATACACTGCAATTATTAAGTAAGAATCATACTTTTTAAACTGTTTCACAACTTTTGATTTAAAATGACCTATACAGCAACAGATTCTAGCAATGTATTGTAGTATTACTGTCTAAAAGATATTATTCATCCCCCTGGTACACCATATAACAAAGAATCCATAACCAGCAAATTAAGTAGTATGTTTAGGAACATCAAGCTGTTACAGCATGCAGCAACGGAATGATGATATGAAGTATTTATGGGTTTTTTGTTTATGTACTTCACGGACTTCATTGAACCACTCTAGTCAGTTATACAAACATTTATACAAGTTGTTGCTATTGTGTGACACGACTCAATTCAATAATAATTCATTAAAACAGTTTAATATTACAGTGGTTATAAAATGATTATTATAATTTATTGTTACATGAAAGGGTTTGCTCTCTCAGATATTTTCTTTCATACTCTATCTGAGGTCACTCTCCCTGTAGTTCTTTTATTGATCTTCGTTTGTAGTCTCCTTTGAATATCTTGTTTTTTGGGTTATCTTTGTACGATTCTCTCGTTACGTATTGCTGAGCACAGTTGGTGAGTAGTGGCTATAGGCAGTCACATTGTCTTTAATCTGTTTTTTTGAGGAATGGTTCAGAAATTTCATCTCTAAGCTTCAGTTTCGATTTGGAGTTTATTAGAGTAAGTTCTATTAATTTAATTAGTTCTGGATGGAGTCCTAGATTACTTGAAATTTTTATTGCTGAAAGTGTATGGAGACAGTCGAATGCCTTCTTTACGTCTACAAATGGTATTGGCAGAGTTTCGTTACGTTTCCTGTAGTATACCACAGTCAATTTTAAACTAATGATCTGCTCTGCACAGCTTCTCCACATTCTGGAACAGCTCTGGTGTTCTACTAACTCCTGTTCCAGGTGTTCCTTGATTCTTCCATATGGGATCTTGGATAAACTCTTGTGTGCAGTCTATGTGAGAGATTTCACCGTAGTTGCCTGGATTGCTCTTATCCTCATTCTTGTGGAGTGGATGGGTTATGGCCGGTATCCAGTGTTTGGGTAACTGTTCTGTTATTCAGATTTTTGTTAGAGTCCTGTGTAAGTGGGTCTTAACTGTGACATTTGAATATATCAACATTTCAACAAAAGCCTGATCTTCTCAACGTGCCTTGTGACTCCTTTTGTCCTCTGAGTGCTTTTCCTACTTCTTGTAAATTTGAAGGATCTAATATCTAGTTATTGGTTTTTATTGGAGTATTTACGTTGATTTTGTAGGAACTCTTTGAGTTTTCGCAATTTAAAAATTTCTTGAATGCATTTTTCATAGTTTAGGCATTTTCTTTTTTGCTGTGTGCTATTCTCCCATCTTCATCTTTCAGTATTAGCGGAGGCGGTTCATACTGTAGTAGCTGTTTCCCAAATATTTTGTAGTAGTTCTTGGATTTTTTTGTAGGTATCTTCTGTCGAGTTTATTATGTCTTTATGGAATCCTTTCTTGATTCCCCTAATGTTTTGTGTGAATTGTTACCTTTCACTTTTCAGGTTGATCGAATTTTCTTCCTTTTCGTGCGTGTGGAACTTTAAACATGCTTAATATATTTCTTCATGGAATTTGTCACGTTCTGGCGTCCATCATGCGTGTTTTCTGCTTAGGTTCAGTGGAGCTACAATTCCGGCTTGTTTCTTGAGAATTGGTACCAGTTATTCTAGGACATCTCTTAATTTAATGGTTTGTATTATTTGTTGGTATTTACGTTTTTAATTAGATGATGTGGGTCACGCCTACTTTTTGTTTTATTATTTTTACCATTCTTTTTCTTTAACAGAATGAATTTTATTTAAATTTTAACTGTATAATCGTCCGAGCCTCTTTGTATTTCTTGCAACTGTAGATTTCCTTGTCTATATGGATATGATCTAGCTGTCACTCTCCCTTCCTCCAGTCTGAATGTCTCCGTGTTTTAAGTTTATTTGGCTTCCTCTTTAAGTATGTTGATTTAGATATAACGTTTTGTACTCTGCAGTTTCTACAAGTCATTGACCGTTCTTGTTTGCAATGTTTTGTGGACTCATTTTTCCAATTATGTCTTTATGTCTCCCAGTTATATATTACGTCTCCCAATAAGAATTTACATTTCTTTTATTTATTCTGTTCACAGTTTCTTTGAGAAGGACCCAAAATTTGTCTACATCTTCCTTTGTTTCTGTCAAATTTTTTTCATTTGTAGGAGGACGAGCATTAATTATTGCGTAAATTTTATTCACTGTTCGTAAATTAGAGTTATAATTCTTGGTGATATTACTCGAAATCAGTTATAAAGCGATGTCCCCAAACTGAATCCGAATTTATAGAGAATATCAAAATAATAACTCTCTGTCCCATTATGAATTCTATGTCCTTGTGGTTCGAAAGGGTCCCCTATCGTGTTTCTCATTTCTTGGAGCCCTGCTACTAAAATTTGTTGTTATATGAGCCATGCTTGAGATTCTTCAGTTTTCCAGTCTTAAGTAGTGAGTTTATGTTGCGTATCTTATTTTTGTGTATTATTGTGTAATGGGATGATTGCAAACTCTCCGATTCGTTACTGTCTTCTAGTTGGCTACCCATGATTTCACGTTTAACATAGATAACAGAAATCTATCTCTGTACCTTACCGATCATCTTGACCTCCTGTGCTGCAATAAATAGTTGCTTATGCCATAATCAAAAGTATTATACCGTGCGGAGAGCTCATGTGGGATTTCGGCAGAGAAATGGATATAACCTAGTCTTCGGAAGCCTGCTGCAGGATATCCAACACATACGCATTATGCAGTGCTGTAGCGTTTCACCTTTTACCGATAGCATCAAAACTTCCCGTCTTTACGTCTTATGATACAAGGGCATGACCAATATTATGGCCATTACCCAACGTATCGATAATCTCTTAAAAGAAATTTCATGCTTTCTTGCTCAGCTGTTTCTGTAAATTAATTGAAACCTCCATTTAATATAACGTAGTTAAAATTCGCGAATGTATTACGCGAAGTTTTCTTTTAACGTGTTTGATTACTGTTTTAGATACTACAAGCTGCTCGTTTAATATTAACATTCTTCACAACAGTCTTGATGAATGTACACAAGCGTAAAATCTTTCGTAACATTTTGTTAGTAGTTTGATGTACTGGGTAACATGAACTTTAGTTCAGGACACAGATTGCCATTTCAGCACATTTTGTTTCTATCAAAGTTCATCTAAGTTCTAAGTGCAATTACTGTCTTCTACAAGAAACTGATCGTACTGAATGCGCGTATATTTCTCGTTTTGTTCCTTGTTGCAAGTAAGTATCCTTGAAGATGTGTCAGTCCAGTTGCAAATGTTCTTTTATGCCCAACTAAAAAATTAATTTCTATTGTCGAAGAGAGGACATGAAACGTAAAACTTTACCGATTGATGGGAGAAGGACAACAAGTCGGGAAAAATCATTTAATTAACATTTTTTAAACTGTTGTATGTATACCGTAACGGACCACCGAGCCGCTACTAAGCTTCCGTTGCAGAAAATGAAGTAGCTGAATATTTTCTATGAATGTGATAGAGCCTTGGACATCAAGAAAAATGCGACGTTGTAATATAATCAGTCTTAGTGCGGAATTCATTCTGGATCGACCGGTTTATTGTAACTGCGATAGGGTACTGCTGTTATCATTAATAATTTTTAAAAGCCGTTAAGAAGTTACATTTACGACACGCACTGACTTTAGCGTTATTGCAAAAGACATAACGTATTAAACCAGTGATCGATGATTTACTTTTCAAACTAACCTAAGTGCACTCGACTTATTTTCCTATAACAGTGCTTGGATTGCAGCTTTTGAATGATGAGATGAGCTATATTTATTTCCTCTATTAATGTTTTGTGCTCAATTGTTTTGTCAGCCGCGCCCGTAGCTGCGGAATATTTTTAAATACAGTCATACCATGAATCCAGGACCCCCTTATGATTTTTATACTAGTAATTCAAATTTTTCAGAGGGTTTGGAACTCATCAACAGCATTTCTATGTTTTCTTCATTTCGACACTCAGACTAATAAAGCAATAACCCAGCTCACATGATCTAATGAAGCAGCTCTAAAAATTCCGAATGATTTGAAGCATGCCATTTCGAGTACAGAACAAATAACATTTTTGTTCCTCTAAATATAAATAGTATGCCTGCTGGACCGCTATGAACCGAGTGACCTTTCCAGGAAATCCCACATCTATATCAAGGCCTGAGCAATGTCCAATGCATAGCGCGTTTCTCGTATTTGTATAATACGCAGACTGTACTCATTTGTCAACGTTGTTTTGAAAATTAATTCTGCCGGGTGAATTATTATGGAGCTAAATTTTGCGAAGCGGCGTGTCAGCGACTATTATGAAACCGTTTTTGCGTTTAAAGTCCACGAGTTTTATTGCTCTGCCGTGCCGTGCTTGCGATTGTGTTCGTTTTGACGGGGGTTATCGTAACGAATTAAATAATTCAAATTTATCATTCGTTCAGGTCTTCAATATATATTAATCGAGTTTATCGTAACGAATTAAATAATTGTGCATTCTAGTTTCTCGCACTTTCAGGCCAATTATACACAGCTTAGCAACTAAGACTATCTTACAAACTTTCTTCTTATCTTCCCAGAACTTCTTCAGGCGTTGGCTGATGCCCTACCTCCGTTCATTTGACGTCACCCTCCTGCGTTGTGGTTTTTGTTGTTGGACAGGAAATTTAGCACTATTGATCACCAGCTGAAGTGTTCACGGCCCTTTACGGTGTTTATGTCACACTAAATTTTCTGATATATCTTCTTATCTCTTCCCGCCATCCAGTGATGATTTTAATCTGGAAATGAAATTGTCGTTCATTCTGTACATATGACCGCACAATTTTGATCTCCTCTTCCTTATTGTGTCCGTGAATGTTTCGATTTTTCTGTGCAATTGTTCATTTCTCCTCTTCCTCCAGTTGTTATCTTTGTTCTATTGTGGTTCTAAATATTTTCTGAATATTTTTCTTTCTTTCTTTTCCAGTTCGTCTTGTTCACCTCCTTTATTCAGCATCAGTCATTCAGATATGTATAGTGTTTCAGTGCTTACTGTTGCGTAGTGTTTAATTATTGTCTGGAACTATGCAAATCTTTTATTATATCGGTTTTGGGTGAGTTTATAGGTAAATTCGATTTCCTTTGCTCTTTCTTTACTTCTGGTGCTGTCTAATCCATTTGATTTTTTCCATGCTCTGCTGTACCCAAAGCTACCAATTCTTTTAATCTTTTCATGTTGTGTTTATATATAGTTTTCTCTGTGGCGTTTATGTTAAATGTTTCCCGTTTTCTCATTCTATACTTGTAATCCAGTAGTTGCTACAATTTTTTGGACTGTTTCTGTCATTGTCTTTGCATGTGTTCTGTCTTTCCAAATTGTTGCAATATTTTCAGCATGAACAAGACATTTCACCACGAATCTTTCTCTCCGTGGTCGCAGACCGATTCATCTAATGTTTCCCTCTTGTAGTTCTTTGTCCAAATCTCATAACCTTGTCTCAGACCAGATTGAAGAGAATCGGTGAGAGCCCTTCGACCTGCCGAACTCCTGTGTTAATTCTGAAGAGTTCACAAACTTCCCTTAGGAATTTTGCTTTTGAAGTTGTGTCTGTGAGTGTCTGTTCGACTAAGTGCTTCATGTCTATTAAAATACACTATAGGCCATTAAAAATGCTACACCACGAAGATGACGTGCTACAGAAGAGAAATTTAACCGACAGGAAGAAGATGCTGTCATATGCAAATGATTAGCTTTTCAGAGAATTCACACAAGGTTGGCGCCGGTGGCGACACCTACAACATGCTGACATGAGGAAAGCTTCCAGCCGATTTCTCATATACAAACAGCAGTTACCGGCGTTGCCTGGTGAAACGTTGTTGAGATGAATCGTGTAAGGTGGAGAAATGCGTACCGTCACGTTTCCGACTTTGATAAAGGTAGGATTGTAGCCTATCGCGATAGCGGTTTATCGTATCGCAACATTGCTGCTCGCGAGATCCAATGACTGTTAGCAGTATATGGAATCGGTGGGTTCAGGAGGGTAATACGGTACGCTGTGCTGGATCCCAACGGCCTGGTATCACTAGCAGTCGAGATGACAGGCACCTTATCCGCATGGCTGTAACGGATCGTGCAGCCACGTCTCGATCTCTGAGTCAACAGATGGGGACGTTTGCAAGACAACAACCATCGGCACGGACAGTTCGACGACGTTTGCAGCAGTATGGACTATCAGCTCGGAGACCATGGCTGCGGTTACCCTCGACGCTGCATCACAGACAGGAGCGCCTGCGATGGTGTACTCAGCGACGAACCTGGGTGCACGAATGGTAAAACGTCATTTTTTCGGATGAATCCAGGTTCTGTTTACAGCATGATGATGGTCGCATCCGTGTTTGGCGACATCGCGGTGAACGCACATTGGAAGCGTGTATTTGTCATCGCCATACTGGCGTGTCACCCGGCATGATGGTATGGGGTGCCATTGGTTACACGTCACGGTCACCTCTTATTCCCATTGACGGCACTCTGAACATTTCAAATGTGTTACGACACGTGGCTCTACCCTTCATTCGATCCCCGTGAAACCCTATATTTCAGCAGGATAACGCACGACCGCATGTTCCAGGCCCTATACGGGCCTTTCCGGATACAGAAAATGTTCGACTGCTGCCCTGGCCAGCACATTCTCCATATCTCTCACCAACTGAAGACGTCTTGTCAATGGTGGCCGATTAACTGGCTCGTCACAATACGCCAGTCACACTCTTGATGAACTGTGGTATCGTGTTGAAGCTGCATGGGCAGCTGTACCTTTACCCGCCATCCAAGGTCTGTTTGACTCAATGCCCAGGCGTATCAAGGCCGTTATTATGGCTAGAGGTGGTTGTTCTGGGTATTGATTTCGCAGGATCTATGCACCCAAATTGCGTGAAAATGTAATCACATGTCAGTTCTAGTATAATATATTTGTCCAATGAATACCCGTTTACCACCTGAATTTCTTCTTGGTGTAGCCATTTTAATGGCCAGTAGCGTAACTTCGCGTTTACTGTGGAACAGAAAAGAGTTGTCGGTTAATCAGATTTATTATAACACTGAGTGAGGTGGAGAGCAATTTGCGAGCTGGATTTCGTGAAACCCTATCCTACGCTGAACAACTGGAACAAGACAATTACTTATTCTGTAATACAACATCGGAAGATATGGTCGCAAGGGAAACATTGTAGTGGAGTACGCTTCATGCCATCATTTCGAGAATGAAAGGAAACTCGGCATGTTACATCACTTTACATACCCGTAAGTTGCATTGCAAACATAGTCTTACAGAGCCATTCTTATATCTCAGTGACAGGCAAATAAAGCAAAAATAAAAACTGACATTGTAAGAGTGAATTTCATTAAAATCAGATAAATATGTAGACTGTAATTCATGTTACTTTCACAGTGTTTTTTGCTTACTTTTGATTATTTATTTATCCCGCCAAGATTTGGGCCACTGTCATTTGCGTTTCTTTTTGCATAGATAAACTTGATATATATGTTACAATTTTAGGGAAATATTATGATGCCGACGGAAAAGGTGTTTCAGATTTTTTTTTAATGTGACAGGGGACTGAATTTGCTCTGAGTGCAAGGTTGATTGTTTTAGATACGGACAGCAGCAATAGAGAAGGTGTCTGCAAATGTTTACGGATGCGCACAGTCGCATACTCTCACCCTGTGAGTTATATGGACGGCTGAGTCTCGAGTGAAGCATACAGTGATGAGTCGAAACATTATGACCACTACCTCTCGCTAGACAAGGTACCGCCTGACATTCCGACTTCCACTTGTTTCGCCCAACGAATAATGTACTCCACGGGGAACAGTACGTCGACAGTTGGGAGGTTATTGATGCAGTAAGACGTTGGTTCCGATGTCAACCAGTACAGCGGTACCATGCCGGCATACAGATCCTCTCATTATGGTGGGATAAGAGGATATGACTGTCGCATTGAGCGAAGTTGAAGGTCCTCCCAATACGGTGGGGTAAGACCGTAGCACTGAACGGAGATTATCGCGAAAAACTGAGTTTTGTAGCCAAAAGAGTGGGCAATAAAATGGCGAATTGGAATGCTGAATAAAGCCAACTTGATATAAAAAAAATCTGTTGCATTACTTATCGAATGCCCCTCGTCCAATATTCCTTCTTTTCTGCTGAAATTGTTTCTGTGCTTTTGAATTTCTATAGACTCTCTGTACATTCTAACTTAGTAACTATTAGAGCTTGCTAAAACCACAATGTCAGAGAAAGGAATTCGGTTGCTTCCCGCTCCTAATGCGTAATCGGCTGCTGCTGATTTGTCCGTCTTGCCCAGCGACATTTGCTCTCGTGTGCCGTGAGGCGGGTTTTAATGCTCCTTTTCGTAGTTTCTACGTATATCTGACCGCACGTGCGAGGGATTTTATATACTCATGCTGTGGCAAGTGGCGGCCATAGGTCCTTTGCAGTATTCAAATATTTGCAGATTTTTCTTTTTGGTTTAAACGCCGTATCAGTATCGTGTTTTATGAATACGTTGGTGATGGAATATGTGATAGTTTTTACAAATGACAGGAAAGATTTCCTTTTATTTATTTCTTTTTTGTTAGAAACTCAAGATCTTTTACGACGTACCACCCCATTTGTCTCTTTGTCAGAGTAGCCATTTCTAGTGAAGCCCGTTCTTAAATGATCGACCTCTTTTGCCATGCAATGTGGTTCACAGATTCTTTTTGTCCGGTGTGCCAATGTTTTGATCACTCATCTTTTCTGCTAGAGATTATGTTTGGAATTTTTGTGAGGATATATATCGGAGTCAGTGGGTTTTCAATATACTTTACACACTAAAGTTCCATCAGAATTTCTAATTACCTGTACATCCAAATATTAAATTTGGTCATCTTACTCTATTTCCATCCCGGTAGTGAAATTTATGTTGGAATTAATGTGATTCAGAAAATTTAGAAATTTAGAGAAATATTTTTCTGCATGAGACTATATAATGACAGTATCATCGACATACCGAGGCCGACATGAGGGTTTCTTCTTCTTCGTCTGAAGTGCCGAAATTTCTTCATATAAAATTTCGCTACAGCTGTGCTGGGTGTGTTCCTCATAGCCACACCATCAGTTTGCTTCTTGTCCCACTATAAGTGAATTGACGTGAGATAATATTTAAAGAGATCCACCATATTCTTTGCGAAAATACTTTCCAATTGTGAAATAACCTCATTAAGAGGAAGCATGGTAAACACGATACAACATCAAAAATGACCGCAATATTCTTTGGCCTCAGACTAAAGTATTTTAATTTTGCGATAAAATGACAAGACTCTTTCATGTAAGTGTCAGTTTTCTTCATAAATAGCTGTAGGTGAGTGGCTAAGCGTAAGGCAAGCCCATACGTCGCACAGTGAATGGTTCTAACAATCGATCTGAATGGAATGTTCTACTTGTAAACAATACAATACTGTTGATAATGCTTCTGATTCGATGACGACTCTCTTGTCAGTGGGAGAAATGGAAGAGGCTTTTATTAGCTTATTCGTTATCCTGAAAACAAAAACTATGGGATCTCTCTTAAGTTCTCTGTGTGTTTCTGATTCTAATAAATACCGAATTTCAGTGCAGTAGTGTTCTTTCTTCAGTAGCTCTACAGAACTGCCTTTACGCGCTGGAACAATTAGAATGTCTTTATCAGAATTTAAATCTCGGAGAGCTTTCATCTCACCATTCGTTACGTTGCTACCAGATGGTTTGCTTCTAAGCAATATCCTGGCTGATTCCACGCATATTTCTAACTCAGGTAACGAACGAATTCCAGCTTCGATATTAGCAACAGTGTTTTCCGTTTGTATTATAGAAGATGCGACGACATAGTTTCCTCCTTTGTCAAATACGTCTATTTCATTCTTAGATAAAACCCTGTCAGACTTACTACTATCAGTGTGACTCATATCTGAAGATGTGAAGGGACTCTCTTCTTTAGCAATATAAAACATTTCTCATTCTCTCTGTAACTGATACAACAGAATGTACTTCCATTGTTGGGTAAGTTAAACTATCGATCCTGTCCCGAACAGCGTGACACAACTTTTTATTGATTAAAATGCGTAGCTACATTAACTTACAGTTGACAACTGCCAGATCCCATCGCGTGTGATGGATGTAGTGCTGGAGCCTCGCTGACTGTGCGATCGGGGTTCCGATATGCAACTTCCTAAATGAAGTTTCTCTTCACCTTCAGAAAATTTGGTGCTGTCGAGGTGTACACATCGCAGCAAAAAGGTGGCGGAACTAAGTAAACGAGATCTCTTTTTCCATGTGCCTCCCAAAAGTTTAACTTTTCTTGACACGTCCTCCCTATTAAGGCGTTTAATCATACAACGTAGGCTTTCACGGCAGTTTTGTGCGATATTGTTGATATTTGATTTAAGGCTATACGACAGCGGTTCAAAGCATAATTCTCTGCCTAACGCTTCGTGTTCCACTGCCGGAGAATTCATCAGAGCTTTTAACGACTCAGAAAACTAATGCAGACTCAAAACAAGCTCAGCAAGCCGAATTGTTTACAAGTATCCACACAACGGTGGGTTCGTGACGTCATCAGACCGCTGCCTAAGCCCAATTCACACAGTCACAGTCAGAGAGTCAGGGACGTGGCTAAGAACGGACGTGAACAATCACACTTAAGAGCCGGTGTCAGAGAGAAACAGGACTGTCTTGCTACGACTGGATCACAGTATGTCGTGTTCATCATACGAAGATATTGATGCATGGGAACTTTTATAATTCGTAAACGCAGAACAGTGACACCAATCCAGGACGTTAGGTTGGAAGAGGAGGAACAGAAGATGAACTTCATCACCGGTGATCTACCAAATTTCCCGACCCCACACTTTGTGACTTTTATCTGTGGTGTTACGTCAGCCGCGTTTTTATCACCACTATGCCTGACACTCTTTAAAGTCTGCGACATCGCGTTATTGAGGCTGTGAATTGGACAACGAGAGACCAGCTGCTTTGTCTCTGGCAGGAAACGATCCAACGTTTTGATATTTGCCGTGTAACACACGGTGGTCACAATGAATGCATAAAAATTTGAACTTTTCTCTTTCCAGGAACATTGGAATTGTGTTTATATCCTTTTTTAGTTTGTAAGCAATAAATGTTTGAAATGTGTTCCTTCTTTTTGAATAGCCCTGTATGATAGTATAGAATAGGTAAGCAAATTTGCACGCATTAAACATCCAGGACACAGAATACTTTAGTTATATCAACAGCAAAATCCCACTTCTCGTTCAACAGTCGCTGTTACACACGCCATTTGTTCGACAATATATGAACGAAAACACAGTATAACCTGGTTAGTGTGAACCCGCTTAAGACGAAATCGCGGCCCCGACAGGACTACATTAGTTGATATGGGACGTTTTACCGGTTAAGACGAATTACGAACGCTTTTTAAGTCCCTAGCGATGTTACAGTATTTATAAGTGTTAATTTTTTCCGAAATTAATCCAAGAAATGTAACTACAAGTCTAACTACTCATTGTTGACTCGTTTCCAACGTACTCTAGGTCGGCAGAGGTGACTATCACCTCAGCAATCTCGATGTACGGTACATTTAAATAAAATCAACAATGTCTGCATTAACATTTAAAAACGTATCCGATGCCTGCTCTTCTTTCACTCGTAGCCAAACCTAGTTAGACTATTAGATAAAAATATGCAAACTGTAGCGTACGGAATATGGCAAAGAGGAAACGGACAGCTCTAAATGTACAGGTAAAGCTTAGGATTCTAGTTGAAGTTCTCCGTAGTAAAAAGAAAACAGAAATTACAGAGCAGTTTAAAATATCCAAATCTACTTTATCTGCGATAATTAAGAATGGAGAAAAAATCATTAATGCTGCTGCATCAAATTCCAGAAACAAATATAAACGAAAACCGCTAGTCTGCTTTTGTTCTACAGTATAACAAATCAAAACTAGCGCTTTCCATTTATTATAATGCTGTTCTATCAAGAACCGACGGAAGATTCAGTTAACATAAATCTAAACGACTTCGTAGCGCTGAGTATGGAGATATAGAGACGTTACTGGTATATTGGTTCAATCATAGGCATGCGTGTAACATACCTCTAAGTGAACCTATGATTCAGTCAAAAGCAAGTGAGGTAGGAAAAAATATAGGCATCGAATATATCAGTTGCTCTGCTAGTTGAAAGTATCAGTTCCAAAACGGAATTCAATTTAATCTTTACAAATCTGTGGTAAAGCAAATTGAGTTGATGAAGAAAGCGCGAGCAGGTTGTTACATGAAGTCGACCGAGCCTGGACTCATAGCAGCACTGAAGATGTCCACCAGTTAGACGACGCCACTTCACCTTTTGTTTGGACAGTTTTGCAAGACGTTACGAACACTGGGATTAGTTTTGAGAAATTCGTTAGTGTAGACGACGTTGTTCCCTTGCTTCTGTGGAATCTGAGGTGTCGAAAACTGTGCAAGAAGATTCGTCAGAAGACAGTGAGGAGGACGGGAATACAGATATCATTCCACCTACCTACCAGGAGATGTTTACAGCCTTGTACAGTTTAGAACGATTTGCTTCAACATCCGACTTCACTGCTGGGTTTACGGACGCTACAGTGACAACTGGTTGTGAAATCATACCCCGTGAACGTCGGCGAACCGTGCAGAATTTTTTTCAGTAAAATAGAGTAACTTTTGAGTACTTGTACTTTTATGGTCGCTTTATACTGTTATAAGTCTACAATAATGTAAAGTGATTGATACTGTGTACCACTCCCCTCCCCCCCCCCCCCGTCTACACGTTTATGTAATTAACCTGTATCGGTATATAGACGCCTAATGAAGACTGCAAACTGTCATTTGTTACTCAAGGATTTTCTTATTAACGCTCAATTGTGGCCCTACAAACATAAAAGTGGTGGTGAAACAGTGACACGGCAATTCCGTGACCAGGTGAGATGCGTATGTAATGAAAGCTTAAGTTACTATACGTCACATTGCTTATTATGAATCCTCACGAGGGCAGTAATTGCACTGAAGTATAACAAGGACGTGTTTAACAACATCGCATTCATTGACAAACTCTTACAACAACATGAAATATTTACAAGTAAATAAGGTTGGCGGCGATTTAAGTCGAGGGACCGATAGGTTTGTTACTTAGTTATCAGCAAACTCATCCGTTTCCGCTGACGACAGTGATTGCCAAAATTTGAGTTCGTAAAATTATTCATGCCAGAAGGACGTGTTTCTCCTACTAACTGCCACTCTAACGTTTACTGTGTATATTGCGACTTGTACACACCGAAACCGGTAGCAAATCTGACCATTTGTTTTTAAACAGCATCGTTGTGTTGTCCGCCAATGCTGCAGTCGATGACCGCCGTGTCTGAGGATTGCTATGAATCCCGAAAAGCTACCTGAAGTAAACATTACATCATCCTCTAGTTGGAACTCAAAGTGAAATGACTACTGCTCACACCGACTTCTGAGAGCAGAATTCACAATGATTCTCTCACTACCCGCAGACGAAGTCCCCTTAGTTTCTCATGACTTCCATTGTAACATGGCCCTTTCTTTGAGAGCCATCCTAGGCTTTCACGAGCAGTCATCCAATGACAAATGTCAATTCTCCTGGAGCTTCTCGCACTTCTCAACAATTTTCCAAAACTACTACGTCAGACCAGGCCGACCAATGAATTTCCCACTCAGAGGTATACTGCTAAGGAAAGGAATGTGTTTTGGCTCTGTCCTGTCAGTGTCTCAGAGGGGGCACGTTAACACGTCGTTTGCTATGGCTTTCCGCGGATTGCTATCGGCTTTATACACTGAAGAGCCAAGGAAACTGGTACACCTGCCTAATATAGTGTAGGGCCCCCTGGGCACGCAAAGCTGCCGCAACACGACGTGGCATGGACTCGACTAATGGATGAAGTATTGTTGGAGGGAACTGACACCATGAATTCTGCAGCACTGTCCATAAATCCGTAAGAGTACGACAGTATGGAGATCACTTCTGAACAGCACGTGCAAGGCATCACAGATATGCTCAATAATGTTCATGTCTGGGGAGTTTAGTGGCCAGCGGAAGTGTTTAAACTAAGAAGAGTGTTCCTGGAGTCACTCTGTAGCAATTCTGGACGTGTGTGTGTTGTCCCGTTGTCCTGCTGAAATTCCCCAAGTCTGTCGGAATGCACAATGGACATGAATGGATGCAGGTGATCAGACAAGAGGTTTACGTACGTGTCAAATGTCAGAGTCGTATCTAGACGTTTCAGGAGTCCCATATCACTCCAGCTGCACACGTCCCACACCATTACAGCCTCCACCAGCTTGAACAGTCCCCTGCTGACATGTAGGGTCCAAGGATTCATGAGGTTGTCTCCATACCCGTACAAGTCCATCCGCTCGATACAATTTGAAACGAGACTCGTTCGGCCAGGGAACATGTTTCCAGTGATCAACAGTGCAATGTCGGTGATGACGGGCTCAGGTGAGGCATAAAGCTTCGTGTCTTGCAGTCATCAAGGGTATACGAGTTGACCTTCGGCTCCGAAAGCACTGGAATCTGCAGCAGTTTGCGCAAGGGTTGCACTTCTGTCACGATGAACGATTCTCTTCAGTCGTCATTGGTCCCGTTCTTGCAGGATCTTTATCCGGCCGTACTGATGTCGGAATTTGATGTTTTACCGGACCCCTGATATTCACGGTATACTTGTGAAATGGTCGTGCGGTAAAATCCCCACTTCATCCCTACATTGGAGGTTCTGTGTCCCATCGCTCGTGCGCCGACTATAACACTACGTTCAAACACACTTAAATCTTGATAACCTGCCACTGTAGCCGCAGTAACCGATCTAAGAACTGCCCCAGACACTTATTGTCTTATATAAGCGTTGCCAACCGCAGTGCCGTATTCTGCCTGTTTACATATCTCAGTATTTGAATTTGCATGCCTATAACAGTTTCTTTGGCGCTTCAGTATATTGCCGTATTCTGCTCAGAGCATAGAGCCACAAATACCTGTAGCTTTCACAGAGCCTGCATAATGTGTACCGGTATATTGCTCTCCTGTCGGCATACTGGTGCTGTCTTCTCTGCACTTTCCACCCCAGGATCATTGTTGTCACCTTCTGGGACCTTTACTGTACTCTACAATACTCTCACCTCAGAAAACCGCTTTAGGAACCTGGGAGCAGCGATCACCTCATGCAGGATTCCAACGACCCTTCTGTGGCTGTCGGGACGGTCGCGGCATTGCCTGCTGTCCACACTGTGTCGACTCGTGATGGGCATCCCTTCATCCTGTCCAGTACACACAACAGCCTTTGCCAGACGCTATCCTACCTGGCGTCGGCGTTACCTTTTACAATCCGTGTTAAGTTAATGGAACCCTTCGGGCCACTTTGATCTGCTGTCTGTGAAATTGCCAGTCCAGCTAAAAGAAATAAAAATAAAACCACTACAAGTACTTCATATATTGGCAATCAGTATCATATAATCTTTAAGAAAATTAAAGGAATACACAATATATCGATAATGTGCAAGTCGACGAAAACGTCAGTTTCGTTGGCTTTCAACTTTAGAGAGCCTCTGTACATGTATACGATTAAATCTGTGTTTTTCACTTAACATGAAATAATGATTTTTCAATCTCTTGTAATTCATTTTGATGAGGTTGCACTGCAGTTATTGAATGAAACTGTTAGTGTAGAGAAGAAAAATTTACATATACGAGTATTGTATATGGCAAACCCTACCACTGGGTCTGCAGTTATCTATCTTCAATTTTAAAATGAAAATAACTTTTCACACAATATTAATTTAAAATGTCATTATAGCCGAGTGGTGCACCTCGTAGCTTGTCATGGCCAGATGTCAAAACACATCACCTATTTACTCGTAAATGGAAAGAGGTGATATGTTAGTTCTAGTTTGTACGCAGCAAACAATGTTCCGAAACCCACCAGACGCAAACTAGCCAACGATTACATTCTTCACTGGCAACTTTTAGAGGCATGGTGGTTTACTTATTAGGGAAGTATAACAGTAACTATGGGCAATAACGATAATATAACTAGTTCACTATCAAGCCGTGATGTCAGACTGTAATATGACTTTTTTTTTTTTTGCCGAATAGTTTCCTCAAAGTCGAATGAGGGAGGCTGCGGAAAACACGTGCGAATCCCAATTAGTGGTTTGTAATGTTTTACATGCAAAGTAATTTTTTAAATTTTTATGCACAAAATATTTTTTTGGGAAGGAAATAACGAAGGAAATCGATGGCCGCGAACGGCTTTCTTCATGGCTCCAAAAATGTGGAAATCGCATGGGCAGAGATCGAGACTGTATGTGTAAGGGCTTCCTAGCGAAACTGTGTCTACATGCTGCCAAGGTTGGTTAGAGTACGCTGCAGAAGTTCCGCTGCGAAGTCCTTACACATCCTTCATAAAGTCCCGACCTCTGCCCATGCGATTTCCATATTTTTGAAGCCCCGAAGAAATAATTCGTGGCTCTCAGTTTACATGGGACGAGTAAGTGCACGACTGAGTACAATCATAGTTCTTTAGCCAACAGCAAACATGTTTCCATGAAGGCACTGATCGTCCTATCACAGTAGGATAAATGTATTAAACAAGAAGCAATGACCCACAACATCAATTATGTCGCTGCGTATGAGAAGTGTTTCTCACTTCCAGTACATGGTAGTAATGCTGGTGATAATTTCAAACATGAAATCTTGAATCATATGTAGAAAGCTGATAAGGTGAACACAAGTAAAAGGTTCGTATGAAAAGTAACGGATAATTTCAAGCAACGTATGTACTAGCCAAAAGTGTCGGTTGCGTTGCATCATAATCTACTTTTATAATGTGAAAATTTAGTTTATGATGAACAAAAGATCTTCTTCCTCAAACACTGGATTAGGAACAAATCGATTGGCCTCAGTCAATGTCTGATTTATGAAAGGAGCGGAGAGTTGAACAGAGGTATATTAGAAGTACTTCTTCGGCGTAATCCCTCTGAAAGGCAATACGATAGGTATGGGAAAAACTTTAAGAGTGGCCTGGTTTCTTTCAGACAGTGAAGACTCGCTGCCTTCATACGAACCTGCTCCTTGAAGTACAAAGTGAAGAAGCAAATAGTGCAGCTGATCCTCTTGTTCGCTGGATACTATGTTTGCTAATTGAACAGTAGCTGCCTGGCGCACAGACCAGTCAATAACACCCCAGTCTGATTACCTCCATCCCACGCCCCACGTCTCATCTCCTAATTGGATTATCTGCTAATCTGAGCACAGCGGTTGTTATTCGTAGAGACAAGGAATGAGACCACAAGGCGACTCAATTACAGGATTGCATCTGGCTGTACTATGGAAACAGCAGAGACGTACTTTATTATAAAAATTTAAGGGGGAAAACAAGTACTGTTACGGTCCTATGACATTGTACAGAACTGGAGATGGTAGACAGAGATTTCGGTTGATCCGCAGCAAGCGACTGAAATTCAGGTTATACAAATTCGCTTAAATAAGAAACGTACTAACACCTACCTAAACCTCATGATTTTTTGTCGTCCCAGAACATTTTAACTATCTTCAGAAGGTTAATGAATTCACTAAGGATTAGTTGAGAATAAGGAGTTGGTGACAGGAAACATTAACCCTTAATTTAGTGGTACTGGACTGGTCACTTTATCTTTTGTGCTTTCGAATGTAGCGCATGATGGTAACAAATGGTCCAATACGTATTACTAAAAAGACCTGTCTACTGTTATACCATGGGGGGATGTGGAGTAAGGTCTGGGTGAATAATTTTCAGAATTCCAGTTTCAAATATTTATTAATTAAAAACGTACATTTGATGAAAGGAAATAAAAGTTTATAATGAATTTTATCCGACCAGAGATCAGCCTAAATTTATACAATTATAAATTAATACAACTAGCTAATAATGATTTTGGAATGAGATTGGTTTTAAAGGTTATGAAGTGATTTTAAGAACCAGCCTCACTTTTTTAATTTAAGAAAATACGGTAATTACTAAAATATTCTTGAACGACAGGGTTCAATGACCCAATAATTGTACAATACTGTACTGCAACAAATGGTTCGGTATCGCACCAATATGGACCTATGTTTATTATTCCATGTGACTGCCCCCATTGTACTGGTTATAATAGCCAATGAAACCTCAATATTATCATTATATAGCACGAGGCGTGTACCATCTCACACTATGCAGGTTAATTTTTTTTTCAGACCGGAGAACAACCATACGCCACCAAGTAACCGCCGAATGGAACTGTATTTATCTTCTAAAATTACTTGGCACGTGATAAAAGGAAATCGCAATATTCCAACAGTAAAAAAAGAGAAAATGCCTTTTAGAATACGATTCTCACTGGGTCCAGTAAAAATAAAGTTAAACTATGAGACTAATTACCTACTAGGCTTGACAACTTGTACATTAATGCCAACTAACGTGACAATATTTTCACAAATACAAGCCTCATAATCCAAGTGATTACGTGAATAACCAGCAATGTCAAAACTGAGGCACCGCCTGTAAACGTTGTATCGATGCATCGATAATTTTTTTAGCCGAAAAGTGAAATTCGTCAAGAAAGTTCAAATGCAGTTACTGAAGTCACAAAGTGGGAAAAGAGCACTCAAGTATAAATTGCTTAAGACAAGCACTTTAAGTTTCACGAGAAACGTATCGAAAAAAAGACGATGCACCACGAAGGAATTCTGGGAATTATATGGAAATGAGTAGATATGATGTGCATATACAACCAAAGAAATGATTACAATTTCAGAGTAATTGGATGAGTCATTCAGTGGAAAGAGCTTCGGAAATTGTGCAACTCAGTAACGCGTTGATCCACTTCTGGTCCTTACGCGAGCAGCTATTCGGCTTGGCATTGACTGATAGAGTTGTGGGATGTCCTCCAGAGCAATTTCGTGACAACTTCTGTTCAATTGACGTGTTAGCTCGTCGAAACGCCGAGACCGTTCGAGGGCCCTTCCCATGTGCTCCAAACGTTCTCAATTAGGGAGAGATCCGGAGGCCAACATGGTGTTTGGCAAGCACGGAGACAAGCAGTGGAAACTCTCGCCGTGTGTAGGCGTGCATTATCCTGCTGAAATGTAAGCCCATAATGACTAGCCGTGGAAGGCAACAAACGGCGCCTAGAATATCGTCGAGATACCCCATGCGCTGCAAGGGTCCGCTGATGACAGCCAAAGTGGTCCTGCTATGAGTGAAATGGCACCCCAAATTACCACTCCTGGTGTCGGGCCGTATTGTGGATGACAGTCAGGTTGGTATCCCTCTATTGCCTGGGGTATCTCGAGACACGTCTTAGTTGGTAATCGAGCCTCGTTTCGAAACTGGACTCGCCACTGACAATTCTGTTCCAGTCAATGAGATTCCACTCCGAAGACGATATCCCTCAGCAGGAAATCCAACAACTCTGTCGATCAAATAAAATGGTTCAAATGGTTCTGAGCACTATGGGACTCAACTTCCGAGGTCATTAGTCCCCTAGAACTTAGAACTGGTTAAACCTAACTAACCTAAGGACATCACACACATCCATGCTCGAGGCAGGATTCGAACCTGCGACCATAGGGGTATCGCGGTTCCAGACTGCAGCGCCTAGAACCACACGGCCACTTCTGCCGGCACTCTGTCGATCAATTCCAAGCCGAATAATTGATTGCATAATGCCCACAGCTGGACCAACGCGTTTTTGACTTGTTCAATTTGTGAGGCTCTTTCTCTTGAATAAATCATTAATTTCTCTGAAATCGTAATAATTTGTTTGTACGTATATGTATATCTACTGATTTCAGTCCTATTTTGATAATTAATTTGTTGTGAGCTGTTTTTTGTCTGTATGTATATAATATTCCTTATACATCACTATTACTTTCAATTTTTTAACTGGTTGCGGAGCATTGACGAAATCTTCATTATCTTTCCATTGTACTGGTTCTGTCGTAAGGATTTTGTCACTCAAATCAAATTTGGTAGACAATTTTATTTCCTTGGAAACAAATTATTCAATCCAGTTATTAATCATCTCTGGGATTTGATCAATTTGTAACTGAATCCTTTTAATACTTTCGTCTCTTCCAGATGCCTCATTATGACCAGTTCCACGATCGATTCGGAAGAGAAATTAGGACCAAAGAGCGCAAAGGTGATAGATTCAGGAGACAGTTACCATAAATTATTTTTCAGTTTTTGTGGAAGCACTTGGGAAATATTACGATCGACAACCTGATGTTATAGAAATTTTGAAACAATAGTGTTCTCCAGATGTGGTGCTTTGGCTGAAGAAATGGCACAGAAGCAAACGCCTACATACTCGCTGGAAACTAAAATAAAAGTGTCACAAATTGCTTTCTCTTCTAGCAGCCTCAATTAAAATTCATCATTCTCATTTTCAAGAACAAAAGTGCTTTTACCATCCGCGTTACATTATTAAAAGTCTTTGGAACTTCGAAAGATACTGCATAGGATGGTGTGTCACGTAGAAAAATCGTGGTTAATTGCAAAAATTCTGTACCTTTTTGTTATAGCCTCGTTTGTTAACACATAAATTTTAGTAGGCAGTTTCTGAGCTCCAGCGTCGCAGTTCGTGTTTTTCTCAAGAATTCATCACTCCCTGCACAGCTAGTGAGACAGTTCATCACGCATTTAGTTTACACAACCGCGAATTGTAAAAGCAGATTTTTTAAGACATTTGTATCATGTTTTCCTTCCACTATGAGGAAAAGTGTCACGTGATCACTGCTAGGCTCTTGTTTTATCACTGTCGCAAGAACTCTTGACGAACGTAGGTATCATGAACGACAGAATTAAAAGTTTCTTTCGAAAATGTCTCTTTACCTATGTAAAACCTTGCCTATAAACAGTCATACGCAGATCTACAGCACGTTATGTCATAATTCATTACGCTCCTAATCGAGAAATAGTGTTACAGCTCTTGAAATTCGAAACTCCTACAACAGGTGAGGGTCTTGAAGTAGCTAAAGTTTACGAAATCTCTACGTCAGCATGCCGTTCGTTCGACGAACACGCTGCCTCCTTTGTCTCTAATCCCTCTGAGTCCCGCGAAACGTTTTACAATAGGAAATAGAAAGTTCAGTTTCCAGAATGTAATTCCTGTCCAAGCTGGTCTTTATGTGGCAGGAATACGGAGTGTCCGTCTTCTTCTTAGCGCTAGTACTGTCTAATATAGAGTCCACTGCGCTTAAGATTTGGCAAATTTGTTTCACTTAACTTTGAGTCTGGATGTTCTTTCTGTCACCGCAGTTGTCAGTTACCTGAGGGAAAGATGACGTATGTGCTACCTGTCCGTGAATTGTGTAGTACGTGAGCCGTGACTGTCTCATGCTATGCGTCGGATTAAACCTTGGTTGCTATTTTGTATTTAAGTCTCCCGCGGTTATGGCGATTATGCTGTTATCCTCTCTTTCCGCGGGTGGCAGCAGCGGTGTGTATCAATATTCGCACCTTGGACTATCTTTGGCCTGGCGCTTATAGTTTCCGGCCGGATTGTGTGCGGACAGTTGGTCGGTTGGCGTGAAGCAGCGAGGAAATCTCCGCGGCGCGTAGTTTTGCTGGGCCCAAAGCGGCTTCTTTGCAGTGACTGAGTGTGTGGTGCTGTTCCCATTGCTATGAGGTTCGTGGCTCACCGATCCTGGACATGAAAGTAGAGTTTTGACTTAATCTACCAGCAAGTCACGACTGTTCAAATTGTGGAGTTCGTTATCGGCTGTTGGGATATTCCAGCGAGCAACAACGTGTGTTTTTAAGTTGGTAAATTTTAGCCATTCTCTAGTGGAGTTTAACTGTACTTGGTTATTTGGATTGAAGTGCACCAGCGGGATCTTCTGCCTTGTGGCTGTTAACGTTCTGATTACCTGCCCTGGCCGTTGACGTAAATTCAGGCAGTGTATTTTCCTCATTGTGTTGTCGCTGACCAGCACGGTGTGTAGTTTGACAGCTCAGTGTATAACTGGTTGTGGGCGCCAATACCTTCTACGTTGTTCCACTGAACTCCCAGTTGTGTGCTGGTGGGGTGAAGCGGAGGTTATCTTGTCGGTGGGTCCATTGACTGTTGGTTGGGTTATCGTCGGAGCGACAATGGTTGGGCCGACTGCCTGTCTCACCTAAGCGAGCGTTAGTGTTTGAATTCCAGGCCAACCCTCGGAACTTCTGAGCGCCCTTGGATGTATTGCCTTTTCTTGTTTGTTCTTGTTGTTTGTACTTGTATGGCTTCTAGCCGATTTTTAGATTAAGGTTGTTTTGCCCTTAAGGCATCAGATTGTTTGGGCTTTCAGCCGAATTTAAGGACTGGTTTACGTAAAGCCTTTGGCATTTTTAAAATTAATGTTATTGACTCTTAAGTGTTGGGCCTTCAGCCGATTTTGAATTTAAGTTGTATGCTCTTAAATTGTCACATGCGTTTGGCCTTCAGCCTAATTAAGGAACTGTTTTCAGATAAGGCGCTACCTTTTAAATTTTTGAGTTTGGACTAGCTTGAAGGTATTGGCTTTCAGCCGTTTTTAAATTAAAGTGGTCTTGCCGTTAAGGAATGGGATTGTAAGGCGCATTCAGCCGATAATTAAGTTCCAAAACTAAAGCTGTTTTTTCTTTATTTTTCTTGGCTCTTGTAATGTTTGATCAAATAAAAGGTTGTATGTTCGAGTGTAACTGACAGCCGCTTAATTTGGCCCCTTTCTACAACTACCTGTCCTGTCCTGCGGGTTTAGCAGGGCGTCTCAGTACGTGTTTTTTCATTCAATCGTATATTAACTGTTTGTATATCGTACTTTCCGAGACTGTAACTGGGGCCAGCTGACTAAATCAGTGTGAGAAGCCGCATAAAAACGTCGCACAGTCTGGCAGCGCACAAACCACAGTCATTAGTCTGCAGCGTGGATTCGATACGGATTGCGCTTGCCTTCCTGTCTCGGAACTTGGAGCGCTGTGCTTAGGCTATATGAGCAGGTCTGACTGTTGGTCAGCGGACAGTGATACGCGAGGCGTTTTCAATGAGTAACGTGACGCTTTTTTTCTGAAAGCAATTTTGTTTTATTTACGACACCAATACACCCTATTGATGCCCGTTTTTCTGCCAAAAATATCCTATTTACAACGTAGTATCCATTCAACGTGACAGCCTTACGCTACTTTTCTGGGAGGCCTGTAAGCCCACACGGTACCACTCTACCTGTCGACGTGAGAGCCAACGTCTTACTGCATCTATAACCTACCCATTACCCATGTACTGCTTCCCGCGGAGTGCATCCTTCATTGGGCCAAAGAGATGAAAGTCGGAAGGTGTGAGGTCCGGGCTGTAGGCTGGACAAAGAAGAGCAGTGGGATGAAGTTTTGTGAGCTCCTCTAGGGTACACCGACTTGTGTGAGACTTTGTGTTGTCATGGAGAAGGAGAATTTCGTCTGTATTTTTGAGGCGACAAACACCCTAAAGTTGTTTCTTCAGAGTTCATCACAATACCCCACTTCCGAGTTGATCGTTGCACCATGAGGGAGGACGAAACAGAATAGCCCGTTCTGAGTCCCAGAAGACCGTCTCAGAATGCTTCTTGGAACTCTTTATTCGCAATAGCGGTGTTGTGGCGCCGCGCCATGGATTGCCGTTTTGTTTCCGGTTCGAAGTGATGGTCCCATGTTTCATCGCCTGTGACCCTGTTCGACAAAAAATTGTCACAGTCAGCCTCGTAACGCGCAAGCAATTACGCGCAGATGGTCCTCTGTTACTCTTTAGGGTCTTCTGTTAGGCGGGTTGACACATTTGAGTACGCCAACTGCTGGACGAGTGTGTCAGGGCTATCGACAGAGATGTCCTGTTATTCAACGAGGCGTTTGATTGTGATCCGTCGATAACCTTGAATGAGAGTGTCCACACGTTCTAACATTGCGGGACTCACAGCTATGTGCGGCGAGTGGGCACGAGGGAGATCGGACAGGTTTGCGAACTTTGTTACGACGACGGCAGAAGTTACGCCCAACGACTCACCGTGCTTTCATTTCCAGGTTAACATTCTGCAAGCACCTACGAACATCCTCGATGCTCTGGCTATCCGCGAAAAGAAACCCAATGACAGCTCTCTGCCTGGGAAGCACCTCCTTTACAGACGCAATTTTGACGATTATCTATAGCGCCACACCAGTCGGAACTTCATGAAACAATAGAGGCTGAAAGGGAAAGGTTCCACAATGTACCACAACGAATTCCGTATATTTCCAACCGAAACTGACCGAGAAAAAAAAACCGTATTGAACGCACGTGTAACAGTTCATAGACGCGATAATAGACATTTCAGCTCAATATGTCTCATTAATCAACTAACTGAAATACGAAACTCACATAGAATGGGTGCGGGACCCATCAAACCACGTTGACAGTGGCATCTTCCTTATAGTGAGCAAAATATTCTGTTTCGAGGTGTCTGGGAAGGCGCATAAAGTCTCACACTGTCTGTCGTTCGTTGTTTTCGCTTCTGCTGGAATGCAGAACATTTGTTTTTGTTTGGATGCCTTTGAAACCTGTCAGCGGTATGTTAAACCCTAGTGTTCCTTCCTCCCTTTCAAACCTATAGCTTTCATGCCGTTGACAAAGTTCACAGCAGTTTTCGCAGTGCATTCCCTTCGACACTTTAAAGGTATTGTGTTAAGAGTATTCTTCTGTCTGATACCGCTCAGGGTTGTTCGAACGACTGTAAGGTACGAATTAATGTAAGGTACAAGTTAACCTAAGTTCCACCACGCTTGCCTTTCACCTGTCGCTCTCCAGTGGCAACAAATTCTGGCGCTGCTCTACTCTAGTTGTAATAATCATACCTAACGGCAAGCTTCGTCTCTGCGGTGATTTCAAATCCAATATCAACTCTGAATCTGTGAAGGATTCACGTCCAGTCCTGCTCCCTCAATATCTTCTGACCAAACTCACAAATGGCTGCATCTTTCCCAAAATCGATCTCGCCAATGTACATATCTTAAAAAATTTTGCATCATCTCGGTTCCGGAACCTGTGCAGATAATTGGAATATTTTTATTCCTCATGAAAACCACACACTGCATATTGTACCACCATACAGCGAGACCTACGGAGGTGGTGCTCCGGGTTTCTGTATACACCAGTACCTCCAATATCCAGTACTACGCCCTCTCGCTGTGATGCATGCCTGTATTTGTCGTGGCATACTATCCACAAGTTCATCAAGGCACTGTAGGTCCAGATTGTCCCAATCTTCAACGACGATTCGGCGTACATCCCTCAGAGTGGTTGGTGGGTCACGTCCTCCATAAACAGCCCTTTTCAATTTCGTCCCAGTCATGTTCAATAGGGTTCATGTCTGGAGAATCTGCTGGCCAATCTTGTCGAGCGATGTCGTCATCCTGAAGAAAGTCATTCACAAGATGTACACGATGGGGGCGCGATTGTCGTCCATAGAGACGAATGCCTTGCCAATATGCTGCCGACATGGTTGCACTATCGGTCGGAGGATGGCATTCACGTATCGTACAGCCGTTACGGCGCCTTCCATGACCACCAGCGGCGTACGTCGGCCCCACATAATGATACCCGAAAACAGCAGGGAACCTCCACTTTGCTGCACTCGCTGGATAGTGTGTCTAAGACATTCAGCCTGTTCGGGTTACCTCCAGACACCTCTCCAACGATTGTCTGGTTGAAGGCATCTGCAACACTCATCGGTGAAGAGAACGTGATGCCAATCCTGAGCGGTCCATTCGGCATGTTGTTGGGCCCTTCTGTACCGCGCTGCACGGTGTCGTGGTTGCAAAGACCGATCTCGCCATGGACGTCGGGAGTGAAATTGCACATCAAGCAGCCTGTTGCGCACAGTTTGAGTCGTAACACGACATCCTGTGGCTGCACTAAAAACATTATTCAACATGGTGGCGTTGCTGTCAGGGTTCCTCCGAGACATAATCCGTAGGTAGCGGTCATCCACTGTAGTAGTAGCCCTTGGGCGATCTGAGCGAGGCATGTCTTCGACAGTTCCTGTCTCTCTGTATCTCCTCCATGTCCGAAAAACATCGCTTTGGTTAACTTGGGGAAAGCCCAGATCTGTCGTAAGAGTAACTGTTGCTGTCTGTATTGGTGGCGCTATAGAGATCGTCGTCCTCCCATGACGTAGCAGCCTGCTACGTGAGCGATCTCCGCCCCCCCCCCCCCCCAAGAGTGAGACATGCATGTGTCAGAACTCGCTGGCCTAAGCTGCTGGCATCCAGCGGAAGATAACTCTGTTCTTGTGATTAATAAATATGTAATTGACAGCAATGATTTTTAACGCTTTCGAGCAATTGACAGATTATCACCACCACAACAGGAACGCCATAATCATGACGACTGCGGGGCCGTGGACAGTTTATGTACAATAGCTTGTTTATCGGCTTTGCTAGCGGTTAGGCGATTTTCCAGTGTCACCTTGAATTAACTTATCTGTGGCATCACCAGTTGTTACTCTTTACCAGACTGCAGCAGAATGTCCTGAAATGCAGTTTAGATAAATGAAAATACGTAGACCATATCCTCAGCACTAGAGGCTGACACACTTACTCACTTACTCGCACCATCAAACCTAAATGAACTTCAAGCAATCTTAGGAATAGTATATTATTACACATGCATCAAACAGGGCAAAATCTTTTAAAAATTTGCGCAAAAAAGGCGGACGATTCGTGTGGAGCCTTAGAACCAGGTCTTCACTCTTTATTCAACACATACGCAGAAATATTGTGAAGAAGAAACATTAAGCTACTTGAATTAGATGTATATTAGAGTTTGGTTGAAAAAATGATTACCTTTTTCGGCATTTCGTGTTAAATATCTTTAAAAAGTTCCATTTTAATACAAAGCACAGGAGAATTCCACGTGTTACATTTGAATACCCTGAGTGCAAACCCTTAATCTTCCCCTGGCCCATTTCTCGCCAGTGACCAACAGTCACAACACAATTTATCAGAACATGAGGAGCTGTTTTCTTCTTCTTCTGGATTGGTTGTCCATCAAACAGTGGTCTGCTAGGCTTCCTTCTCCCGTGAGACATCGAGTTCACTAACTCATTGGTATAACGACTCACGTTCAAGATATCCTCTTTCCATTTATAAGCAGTTTCCGTTGCCAGAAAAAACAACGCTACACAAACCAAAGAAAGTCTGGTGCTCTCATAACCCTGCACGATGTTTGGCAGCAGAGAGAACTGAATATCTCTCGATCAGCGAGCTTAAACGTTGCTTGCAAGCATCAGTGGTCGTCCAACGACAAAACTTCACGTCCTGCAGAAAACAGTGTGGAATTTTAACGATGCTTTAGAACAACATTTCCAAATAAAGAGTTAAAAAGACTACCAGTCTAGATATTTTTGATCCTTTTAAACCACCTATCTTTTCCCCTGACGCCTCATAAAATGGTATTGGTTAAAAACAGTCTTGGTTGCAATTTTAGTTTTTTTATTTTTCAACTACGCGTTTTGCCTTATTTAGGCATCTTCAGGTTATCTAAATAGAAAACAGAGAACAAATACATCTGTTTAAGAATCGCGATCGCGTTGTGCAGACTTGGATAACCTATAAGCATGTATAACCAGATCACCTATTGAAAATATAAACAGATCACCTACTGAAAGATCAAATACCTTAATTTGGTGTTTCTTAAGAATCCTTTAGTCAGTGTAGCCAAAGGGCATCGTCGAGTATATCAGGCCAACATCGTCTCCGTTAAACTCAGTAAAAACTAGAAATATGAAATAGTAAAATCATTACCTTTTCTAGATGGACGCGAGAGGCACCAAGATCTGCATAACGCGTTCCCGTTCACAGGAGCGAGTAGCAGTAATATGGGGGCTCAGGTAGTAAGCATAATGCGCCACAGCGTCGTGTGCCAGTACTGAAGCCTAATACAGAACCACCTCAAGAGGTGGCACTGCGACGCAGCAGTGATTAAAAGTGAGAGATCGTAAACTGGACATACATATTAACTAAAACTTTATAAATGTAGTGCACATAAAACGTTGATAGGATGGAATTACTTGGGGCAACACCTGCGCTTAACTAATCCTAAAATTTTGACGAAGTAAAATATAAATGAAGGCGGCAAATTTAAAATGAGAAAACAATGTGTATAATACAACACACAGATGCAGTACATAAACAGATTTTTGACAACATGTGGATGACTGTTGTTGATGCTCTTTCAGAATTCCCGTATGTGGAGCATGTGCAGTCTACCAATGCTCACGGTACAGTTTTTGAACTCCAAGTTATTTTTTCTATTTAAGAGGTCTATTCCATCCTCATACAAGACAATGTCGTACAATTTGATGAATTTTCTTTGTCTCCCATCCTACTAGTATTGATCACATACTCAAACTCTCGTTCTGCCTGGCCTCAAATGAAAAAGTGGAATGATTTGAACACACATTTCAAACAAAACTTTAAAAATCCACAGTTTGCAGCCTGCAACAAAGAGGACGCCTGGTTGGAGATCTATCTATGTTCTCTATGTGCCAGACCAATTCAGTTCATGGGTGTTCCTTGAACGACATACTCCGCGACCATGGCCAACCCACTATGTAAGTTATCTTGTGACCCACAACAAATCCATCAACTCAGTCAGTTTAGCCATGATACTCTGTGGTCCTTATGCCTCGGTGCCAATAGCTCAGGCCTCCAACTACACGGCGATAAACTTCTTCTGAGCAATATTTCAAATCCCTCAAATTTAGGCCATCCATAACAGACCATGGCCTGAACATCCTCATCTGCAAACAATCACCTCTCCCACTTTTCTTTCCGCAGGAACTGAGCATCCTGGACGCTGAACTTCTGCCACTTCCTTCTGTCGCCACTCCTGTACCTCCGCATATCCATGCTAGGGCAGCAGTCCATTACCAGTGCATGAATTCATGATGTGTTCGACAACACGGATACTGACACCACAGAGGACAAGTCTCCAGACGGTGAGATTGGTCCACTCCTGTAGTTGGAGGCTCTGGCAGGTTTACCTGTCACCAACTCCACCTTCACATTGTTACGTCGCCGCCACTGGCCAGGAAATTTTCAGGCGAAGTAGTCGAATGCTGGGGGGGCTGGGGGGGATGGGGGGGGGGGAGATTGGAGGGATCTTGTAACCCACGTAATAGTAACTCTATCTCCTATTCATGCATCTAGATCGACACAGCATAATCACTTATGGACACCGCAGATCGTGCTTACAACATGTGAAATGGTGTCCTCAACTTTGGGGCATGATTTATTTTTCAGGACCAACATCGGCCATTTAAGATGATTTTGGACCTTCAAGAAACTATTTCCCAGTCGTGAACTAATTGAGGAAATCTGTAATTACCTGTGGCCTCAGATACGTAATGGATTACCATATTGGAAGACTTTACTGTAGTGCATGGGGATTTAGCTTTGGACGCCTGGACGTTCCGTTTTGGAGTCTAGCGACTCTGACTCAGGGTGTTGCTACGAACTAGTTGCCTTGTTATACTGTGACTATTATTTCAGTATGTTGAATAAATGAGAGTATTCGTCAAATTCAGTGTCGAACACTTAAGGTACTCTAACGTTCATTCCATATGGATCTTTCTTCTTCCAGTTATTTCATGCGAGTAACATCTGAGTCAATAAATTCTCCCTTAAAAGAATTGAAGATGAAGAGATTGTACTTGGTACGACCAACACTTTCCCTCAAAAGTGAAAGACAGCTGGAGCAGTGTAGAATAGGTTCTAAAACGAAACGCGGCGGCTCGATTTAGTTTTCTCCTTCCCTTTTCCTCTACTTGAATTGGGGTCGTTACCCCGCCATGTCACCTACAAATGTGATCTGTGAAATTAGAACGCATTCGGTTAAGGCAGTCTAAATAAAATATCTACCTAATTTAGATAATGTTTGAATTTATTATTCGGAATTAACAATGTGGGAAACTGGTTGGCTCCTATTCTCACTACTGGCCATTAAAATTGCTACACCAAGAAGAAATGCAGATGATAAACGGGTACTCATTGGACAAATATATTATACTAGAACTGACATGTGATTACATTTTCATGCAATTTGGGCGCATAGATCCTGACCAATCAGTACCCAGAACAACCACCTCTGGCCGTAATAACGGCCTTGATACGCCTGGGCATTGATTCAAACAGAGCTTGGATGGCGTGTACAGGTACAGCTGTCCATGCAGCTTAAACATGATACCACAGTTCATCAAGAGTAGTGACTGGCGTATTGTAACGAGCCAGTTGCTCGGCCACCCAAAGTGACCAGACATTTTCAATTGGTGAGAGATCTGGAGAATGTGCTGGCCAGGGCAGCAGTCGAATATTTTCCGTATCCAAAAAGGCCCGTATAGGACCTGCATCATGCGGTCGTGCGTTATCCTGCTGAGATGTAGGGTTTCGCAGGGATCAAATGAAGGGTAGAGCCACGGGTCATAACACATCTGAAATGTTACTACCTGGGACCAGTTACTATCTTTATATATACAATCCGTTTGAAACGTCCGCTCAGAAAATTTATACATGACTGTGCTTAAACTGACACACAATATTTTTAGCGCAACGCAATCTGACTTTCAATAATCCCTACAAAACAATGGCCCTGACTAACATTAACCTATACCTTTCACAAATCACTTACCTCACAAAAATATTCGTTACTCGAACTACTGCAATACAGCGAGCGCCACTACTGCCAGCTAAATAAAAGATTCAAACTACAGAAGGCACTAACTACTGATAGGCATAGTTAGCAAATGAAAGATTTTAACAGAGAACAGACAATGTATTTACCTTAATAATCATAATATATATAGCAGTTCATGACATCCATTTTTAAAAATTTGAAAACTGCGCCATTTCTCTCCCCACATCCACCACTGCTGGCGGCTCACCTCCAACTGCACAACGCTACGCGCTGTTCACATCCAGCTGCCGCTGCCCAACACTACAATGGCAGACAACAAAGCAAACTAGCCACAGACTGCACACAGCACAGCCAGTGATTTTCATTCAGAGCTACGTAACGTTGCCAGTAAAAAAACATAAACAGCCTACTTACACATTGTTGTTCAAGCTGTTCGTGAGTATTGTTCGTAACAAGTGAGCGAATGTAACAAGTTTGTTTCTTAACAACGCAGAGAGCACGTACCGGCGACAACTGGCCTATTGTGCAGATATTTTAAGTGCAGTACGGATAGAAAAATAAATAGGAATAAGAAATCAAATTAATTTCAATTACTCCGTAACAAGCCATCACAGACCACGGGTCCCTTATACCGAAATAGTGAGAAAGTATCTCGGAACGACTTCCGAAATTTTGTCGGTGGGTTCGCGTACAACCTGCATGAACGTAATCGCTTGACAACCATATATTAATTTATTTTTGGCAGCGGTACACACGACTATCTCGTTCTCATGGCGTACGCTAATGAAGTATTATTTCTCTGTGGAAGTGTTCCAACCAGGTCTACGCGGAAGTTACAGGCACTCGTGCGGCGCTCGCCTCGAATCGATCCACGGGCCTCGGAATGCGTGTCCGACTGGTACGGCAGTAGCGGTATCCCCGCATCCTGGCGTTGCAGTAACTCGTGTTTCACTGCACGGAATAGTCTCCGCTTGCAGATTGACTGCCATTACTAGTAAAACGGTGAATTCGTGGCTAGCATGGAGGTCACATAAGGTGAAATTATTTTGTACACAGTGCGATTCGAAGGCATACAAAATTTTATCTTAAAGGTTTTGTTGTTATATTAAGTTCTTGTTTCCTGAAATGTGTTTATGCCGTTATTTTAAGTCGTCTCCTGTTCCGTTATGTTTACTCCTCCTTTTTTTATTTTTTACAGTATTTTTTCTTGGTGGTACGGATAAATGCAGTTCAAGTAAAAACGCCAACGGATGATGTGTTACATTACATGCGATACGTAAATTGAGATAAATGTTCATGTATTGTTCGAAGCATTACTTCTGCCAGGTCTTTTTAAATTAAACTATAAGTCGTAATAGTGAATAAAAGCATGTATTGTTATTCCTCAAACACAAACACTTTCTTTATACTCTTAACATATTTTATTTATTGATTAATCAGCTTCCGTTTCATGGGCTGAAAGCACAGATATGTTAGTAATGTGTGAGACAGAGATATAACGAAACTACTGCATTTATGAAAGTGTTGCAGATTCCATACGAAAAGCCAATTCACTTTGCTGACAGTGAAATATTCCATCGTCTATAACCCAGTTTGAATGGCTGATTCAGCTAATAGTAAACATGAGAAACATCTAAATAAGATAGTTAATCTGCTCGTAGCTTCCAAGTGTGGAACAAAAAACAAATCTTGTGAAAATAAATCTCGTTGTGAAAAGCTTAATAATTGTTACTTAGGGATGCCTGTTAGTGAATCTACAACCACGTAATTTCTCTGCAATTGACAGTTTCGTGAGGGTTCATAAAAACAAATTCGGACTATTTCTCGGCCGTTTCACACTCTAAAGGCACGTGGAAAAAATGATCTTACTGTGCTATCTCTGATTTCTCTTAATTAGTCACGATGGTCATCCTTCCTACGTAGGTGGGAGTTAAAAAAATATTTTAACATTTGTAGGCCCAGGTTGGTGATTGAAATTTCTTGAAATGATCTCGCCACAACGAAAAACGCCTTTGTTTCAACGATCCCACTCAGATTCGCTTATGATGTTCCTTAAATTCCCCCCCTTATTTCGTGATAAAACAATCTACCATTCTTTGAACTTTTTACATGTCCTCAGTTCCTTTGTCTAATAACTATCCCATGGTGCGCAGCAGCACCAGAAGAGGACGGGCAAGCCTAAAGTAGGCAGTCTCCTTACGAGATTCGCTGCACCTTCTAAGCGTTCTGCCAATAAGTCACAGTTTTTGGTTCGCCTTTCCCACATTTTCTGTGATGTTTCTAATTTAAGTTGTTCGCAGTTGTAATCAGTAGGTATTGAGTTGAACCAGCAGCCTATAAGTTTATATGATTTATCTCTGAGGAACATTTAGAAATAGTTATTATATATTGTGAAACACTGCAGAGAGTTAAACTGAAGGTATCTCCAACTGAAAATGAGATCCGAACAATGCAATTCTGGTTTCACACAGGGTATATCAAAACGAGCCCAATAAACTTTGTTACATTGTAGAGGTTTGCCTTGAGCAACAAACTGGCGGTAGGAACCCAATCGATAAGAGAAAGAGTCAGAAAAGGTCAGTTGCTTCAAATACTAGATAGAATAAAATGTGCACAACATACCATATCGTCCTTACCGAAGTAACTCTTCAGGTCACTTAAACGCAAGTTATCATACTGAACGCTGTATTGACTCGTTCTATTAATATAGTTTGGTGGCGCGAATGTTTGAGCTACTTACGACCATAATTACAGATATATCCGACAAATTCAGGAAAAGAAAAACAAAAACAGTAGTTAAGGCATGACTCAGATGGATCTGTAAAGAACGGCTCGTTACCTTCAATAATAAAAAATTATAAACAGCTTCCTGAAGTCAGCACGATGATATGATCATTATTGATTTTGCGTGCTCCACAAATCACCACTGTTAAATTTCACGAAATTTCTTCTCAACTCTACTTTATTAAGATAGATAATATGCTAACAAATATAATAGTACAATGTTTACATGTCTTCTGTTTGTACTGTTTGTGATCAATAAAGTAATCTGTAAATTTGGAGTTAAAACTAAGCATGCAAACCTCATTCGAATAAAATATATGCTTGAGATGTCACAACATTTAAAAATAAATTTAGATGTCAAGCGAGATGATAGTTTACTTCTTTTCAACTCTGTAATGGGTAAAATTGTAAAAATCTGGAAGGAAAAACTGAAAGACTATAAAATATCGCCACTCATTCTAGGGAGTAAGAACAAAGGTCTTGTAATAAACTACTTCCCATCGGTGGATGATTTTGCCACCCTCTCTGAAATGCTGACAATTTCAGCAGTGCAAGTCAATCTTTTGGAAGAGATAGCCAACATGATGGAATCACAGCAGAGAACACAAAATTTATGGCAAATATAAAAAGTACTCCGAAATATTAAATAACATATATTATGGAAATAGCAAAGATGTTGTTGCTGTCGTTCAACTGCTCTTCCAAGTCTTTGCTGTCACTGACAGAATTTCAATGTCATCGGCAAACCTCAAAGTTTCTATTTCTTCTGCCTGGACTTCAATTCCTATTCCAAATTTTTCTCTTAGTTTCTTCACTGATAAAGATGCGTATATTTGGTGGTGCTGTGCAAGAAAAACTTATTTTAGAAGAAAGGATACAAAAGAAGGAAAAACCCTATGATATAAATAAGGATTTTTTTCAAACAAAAAACTTAAAACAAGGCAGTTCCACAAAAACGAGTATGCCTGTTTTCTATAGAATGTCTGGTGTTAAATTATAACCTTGATAAATTGAAAATAGTAGAAAGAACAAATATACGAAAACATTAGATCCTTAAAAAAAGGATTACTCTGGAAATTAAGTACTGACGACGAAATTCTTCAGAACGTAGGAAACGTATTGGAAACAATAAGGAAGACATATTTGCAGAATAATAATAGCTTCATCAAGCAGATCGTCAAATATCTCAGGGAAAATAAATTAACAACTACTCGGATTCATGAGATTAAGAAGCATTTTGAAAGGAATAAAATAAGATAAGTTTTGGAAACAGAAAAAAAGTGCTGAAGAGATAAATTTTCAGGGAAAAAGTTTTAAAACTAGATGGACGAAGCATTCGAAGTGGAGGGACAAAAGAAAACTGGCGCAAAGTAGTAGCAAGCTAGTAAAAAGAAACAGTCAGACAATGAAGGTACACTGGAAAAAAGGAAAGAACGACAGATGATTAACAACCGAAATTGGAACGCGGTCCCCAAAGGGCTTAAAGAAAGAAGAGGAATGTAAAGTACATAAGAGCGTGTTTCTAAAAGGTCTAGATACAGAAATGTCCCATTACTTTTAACCCAGTCATTTAATTGTGAAGCAGTGCAGCTGGCGACTGCGAAAGGAGGTGATGCACACGGAAAAAGCGGTAGCTGCGCTCGTGTGGCTCGCCAGAGGAATGGCGCGCCCCGCCTGCTGGGCGTCGCGGCTAGTGTAAACCGCTGGCGCCAGTGCCGGACGCCAGTGAAAACAAACAGCGCCTTAAATCCCGCGCAGCCGCTTTAATTAAAATGCCGCGTCCCGTCAGTCAGCGAGGAGCTTTAACGCTGGCCAGGCACAGGACCACAGCCTACTCTTTAATTTCAGGTCTCGAGTCGTGTCTCTCATTTCAGAATTGCAGGAGTTGCACTCCCAGTGATGAAATCACTACACAGATCCCGTAAAAGTACGTTCATGTGTATCACTATATCCGAGAGAAGTCAGAGTAGCTAGTATCTATGGTACGATCAAGATGCGCAAAACATAATTTTTGTTGTCGGTGTAGTGTTCTTCCGAAGTCGCGTTACTGTAAGTATTGGGGCAAGGGCAGTATGGCCACAAAGTACCGGAATCCAAGATAGCGTGCGTGACGTCATCCAAGATGGCAGCTATGACGTTTTCCACGATGGCAGCTTTTGGTGGGAAGTTTGAATTTTGGCGGAAAATATGAATTTTAGTGGGAAGATAGGTCAATTGGGCTACCTCCACTAACATAATGCTCCTCCCCCCCCCCTTATCCTCCCGCAGAAAAATTATGGGAACTTCAAAGTCCAACAGGATAGTCCATCAAACCACAGTTATGCCTACTAACCTATGAAAATCGCTGGGATACAGGTCACTTGTGCTACCTCCACTAACTGACGTATTCCGATCGCCACCTCTTCCTAGGAACTGGCACCAGGTTTGAATTTTGGTGGTAAAGGAAAGTCAATTCGCATATCTCTACTACGCTAAGAAAATGGCGTGAAAGCAAGGACACTAGGACTACCTCCACTAACCTAAGTCACCCAACCACCACATATCCCTAGGGATTGGTGGGAAAAGGATTCAACCTGCACTGGGCTGCTGGAGAGAGGAAGGAGTGTACTTCATTTATTTTGGAACAATCTTTTTATGGATGGAGTATATTTATCACAGTGATACAGAACACACATTCTTACATGCCACACGCCATACAGACGTGAAAACTACTCCCAAATAACTCATGTATAATACTTTACACACATGTCTGCTAATTGTAAACTGCCAAAATAAGGCATTGCACAGCCAACAGACATGCAAACCACTTGTAAATAATTCAATACATTTATGTCCAGAGAGGCAAACAACTTGTAAATCGTCAAAATAATAATTCATCAAATAGACTCTGCAAACATGCTTGCTATTTGTCATCTGTTGAAACCATGCACCAGTCTTGATTTAAACAAATAGAGACAGCACTACCATCTGGTGTGTTTGCCAGGAAATCCACACTCCAACTGATCTAGTACACAGTACCACCACCAGAGATTGCAATCATCCATTTCGTGATGTTATCTAAGCTGGTGGGGGGAAATGGTAGGTAAACAACTTTGCCTCTGCCTATGCTGGACATAACTTTTTGTTTTGCAGGCAATGTCTCCACCACGAGATCTAGACTCCAACTGACCTAGTACATAACACTTTCACCACAGGATAAAGCCATATCTCCTGTGATGTAATCCAAGATGGTGGTCTGGAGAGGCACGAAAATGACTCAGCCTGCACTGGGCTGCTGGGGAGAGTAAGGAAGGAGTGTACTCTATTTATTTTGGAACATTTTAATTAGGGATGTAGTATATTTATCACACTGACGAAAAACACTCGCAGTGATGTGCTTTGGGTCACAATACACAATCCTGAGACCTGTAAACTACTTCTAAATAATGCTCTCCAGACAAGCAAATAATTCCCAATTTACCGAAACACTTTCAGCACACACATCCAAACTCCTCCTAAATAATGTTGTACACTGATGTGCAGGTACAAATTCGTAAATTGTCCAAATAATGCATAACACAGCCTACAGATCCGCTCAGAAAATAATGCAACAGACACGCAATCAACATGCACAAGCCCACACCATGTCCACTGGAGAACACAGCAGGTTAGTGAATGCCCCCATGAAGTGACGTGGCCCTCAACTGTCAAACCACACACAGACGTCCGTTAGGGTCACACACGCATGAGGCGGTGGCATCCATTTTATACTTGACACCTGAGAAATTCCTCTTGAAATATATGTTCACCTACACACCACTGCTGACATGACTGGACGGGAGTGCAGACACTCCAGGGTGTGCACACAAATGCCGCCACTGCCCACAGCCCCAACCTCACCCCAGCCGTAGCTGCCACAGCATCGATCTAGTGCCCATGGGTCACCCTCCATCAGATAGCGGGTTACAGCTGCAAAAAGCAGCCGACTCACAGTGGCCCGGTTCCATAGCGTCGCTTCCTCCACCGTCACATCCTCGGCGATCGTTTGAGGTATATCAACACGCCCCCCCCCCCCCCTGTCTTCGTCGCCACAGCACTTCAAGGTGCGTTCACACTGATCCCATCACGCCTGCTAATTGTAAACTGTCCAAATAAAGCATTCCACAGCCTATACACTTGCAAACTACTACTCTGAAAGAACTTCAGTATAGACCTGCAAACTGCTCCTAAATAATGGAGCACAGTGATGTGTAGACACGCTCAGTACCCGTAAATTCTCCAAATAGTGCATAGCACAGCCTACAGCCCTACCCACAAAATAACACAACAATGTGTGAACGCCCTGCCCCCACCCACTGTCCACTGGACTGCACAGGAGGTTAGCGGCAGCACCTGCGAAGTCATGCTACCATCAGCTGTCAAACCATGCACAGATGCACTCAAGCATGAGACGGCAGCATCCTTTTCATACACGATACCTAAGAAATTCCTCTTGAAATACATGTTCAGATAGATACCATTGCTGATGTGACATGATGGGATCGCAATCACTCCAGGGGTGTGTGAGTTGGCTCCATCTGAAAGACTTCCCAAACACGCTTGCTAATCCTCAACCTTTGAACTCGCACACTGCACACCGATTCACAAAATAGTACATCAAACACCAAAACAGCTACTAAATCCATAAAACCATTTTGCATCTCTAACGCTCACAGCGCTTAAAGATCGATTCATTGACAAGACATCCTTTGTGTAGAGACATAGGAGCATCTACAAACTATTCGAACAAATGGAGGCAAGGTATGTACGGAAAGTTCTGAGAAAGCAAGTATTCAAAGACAAGTTGAAGCATGCCATCTATCTCTGGCGGGGATGCCATCAGTCATCCGCCACTGTTGCATTAGGACATCTCCAGACCTGTAGCTGTAGAGTACCGTAAATTGATGACTTTTTTTATGTCTTATGTATGACAGTGCTTCGAATTCTGTTTGCATAATTGTTCTGAATCACCCCCCAGCTGTACTTATACGATGATCTATTTCCAAACAAGGAAAATGCTTTTATGTTTAAGGGTGTTTTCGCAAGTGTTCATAGTCTTTTAGCTGCGTGAGCGTTTAACGTTTCTGAGAGGAATATTGACAGCATGATAAACATTCCACTGTGAAGCGTGAGCACCACAAGGTACGCAGGCACACACAGCTTGCATGTTCCATTAGGAATGCGAGGAACAAAGGGACCTGTGGTATTCTGGTAACGATTTCTGCAGTGTCTGCGAGGGTGAGTCACTATGTAATTAGGTCTTCGCTGGCCACAGGTAGTGAGAGGGTTCACACACACGTGCAGCAAAGGGGATTACTAGGTGCATATTTAGATAGACTTACACGTGACTTTAGGAGAACGCACACTCCTGCATTGGCTAGCTCTGGCTGGTCCTGATAGCTGCTGTTGATTATAGTTTGGAATCGTTTTGTACATGCAGTGAGGGTTTGTGCACTGGATTTTTTCCCTACTCTGTAAGCGCTGTGAGCGTTAGACATGCAAAATTGTTTGAGGATTTAGTAGCTGTTTTGGTGTTTGATGTACTATTTTGTGAATCGGTGTGCAGTGTGCGAGTTCAAAGGTTGAGGATTAACAAGCGTGTTTGGGAAGTCTTTTAGATGGAGTCAACTCACACACCCCTGGAGTGACTGCGATCCCATGATGCCACATCAGCAATGGTATCTATCTGAACACGTATTTCAAGAAGAATTTCTTAGGTATCATGTATGAAAGGGATGCCGCCGTCTCATGCTTCAGGGCATCTGTGCGTAAATTGACTGCTGATGGCAGCGTCACTTCGCAGGTGCTGCTGCTAACCTCTTGTGCAGTCCAGTTGACAGTGGGTGGGGGCAGGGCTTTCTGATTGTGTGTCTGTTGTGTTATTTTGTGGGTAGGACTGTAGGCTGTGCTATACACTATTTGGAGAATTTACAAGTACTGAGCTGCATTATTTAGGAGCAGTTTGCAGGTCTGTACAGAAATTCTTTCGGAGTAGTAGTTTGCAAGTGTATTGGCTGTGGAATGCTTTATTTGGACAGTTTACAATTAGCAGGCATGATGGGATGAGTGTGAGCGCCCCTTGAGTTCTGTGGCAACGAGGACAGGGGGGTGCTGCTACACCTCACATGACCGCCGAGGATGTGACGGTGGAGGAGGCGACACTGTGGAATCAGGCCACTGTGAGCCAGCTGCTTGTTGCAGCCGTAACCCGCTAGAAGGGGGAGGGTGACCCATGGGCACTAGATTGATGCTGAGGCAGATACAGGTGGGGTGAGGTCGGAGCCGTGGGCAGTGGCGGCATTGGCGCTCACAACCCTGGAGCCTCTGTGCTCCTGTCTGGTAATGTTAGCAGTGGTGTATAGGAGAACAGCTCTCCCCACCAGCCCAAATCCAGCTGGGACATTTTCGCCCCACTTTCCCCCTCCAGACTACCATCTTGGATTACATCACAAGAGGGATGACAGTACCCTTTGGTGAGAGTGTTGGGCACTTGGTCGGTTGGAGTCTAGATCTTGTTGTGAAGACATTATCTGTAAAATAAGAAGTTATGTCCAGCAGAGGCAGAGTCGTTTTCCCACCATTTCCCCCCCACCAGCTTGGATTACGTCATGAAACAGACGACAGTGCTTTCTTGTGGTGGTTCTGTGTACTAGGTCCAGACCTAGTGGTGAACACACTGTTTGCCACCATCTTGGATAACAGTGCTTGTGTCATCAGCTGACATCATGGCTGCCGTCTTATATTACGTCACGGAACGGACAACAGCGCCCTCTGGTAGCGGTACTGTGTACTAGATCAGTTGGAGTGCGGACCTCCTGGCAAACACACTGGATAATGGTGCTGTCTCTATTTGGTCAAATCAAGACTGGTGCATGATTTCGACAGTTGATGGTTAGGAAGCATGTTTGCAGAGTCTATTAGATGGATTACTATTTTGACAATTTACAAGTTGTTTGGCTCTCTGGACATAAATGTATTGAATTATTTACAAGTGGTTTGCATGTCTGTTGGCTGTTGTAGTGTAACGACGTAAGTTTCTTATAAATGATTTTCTTTCGACATATGACCATGTGTAGACTTCGTCACCTACGTCAGTTACAACCCACTTCAAAATTATTTATATTCTTTTTAAATCGTCTCAGAATGGTTCTTGAACGAAACTGTAAAACATCATTTGAGTCGTATGCACAGAATTACGTCACTCGGGCCAATTGGTTTGCGTAAACTTTTTCAATTTTAGACGTCGTTTGTTTCTCCTCAGAAATTATATTGATACACGTTGTCTTGATTTATCGATATTAGAACCACATTGAATAAACTTTTTGAGATTCACAGTCGTGATGAATGCTGTCAAAATTCAATAATCTTGTCAAATATATTATTAATTCATTCACATAATTCTTCATAAATAAATCCTCAGAACACGTATTTAACTTTAGTAGCATCCACTAGTTTATTATCTTCCTACATACAGAGGTGAACCTGAGCCTTGACGAGACAAAACTAACATTTTCAATAAAATTAAACTTCCTATGATGTCATTGTTGTACAAAACATTACAAATTTTCATTTATTTTATTTTTTAGAACCACGACGCAACAACTCGGTTCCAGGATCTTCTGTTGCTCTTTGGCTGTCGACCCGCGACGTATAGTGGCCAGCAATTTTCTCTCTGGTCCCGGCAACGAAGATGCTGTCTCCGTTCGTTGCACCGCCCTCTCTGTACATGAAACATAAAAAAATACAAAAACTTTAGACAATTCACAACCATTACAAAATACACTCCTGGAAATTGAAATAAGAACACCGTGAATTCATTGTCCCAGGAAGGGGAAACTTTATTGACACATTCCTGGGGTCAGATACATCACATGATCACATTGACAGAATCACAGGCACATAGACACAGGAAACAGAGCATGCACAATGTCGGCACTAGTACAGTGTATATCCACCTTTCGCAGCAATGCAGGCTGCTATTCTCCCATGGAGAAGATCGTAGGGATGCTGGATGTAGTCCTGTGGAACGGCTTGCCATGCCATTTCCACCTGGCGCCTCAGTTGGACCAGCGTTCGTGCTGGACGTGCAGACCGCTTGAGACGACGCTTCATCCAGTCCCAAACATGCTCAATGGGGGACAGATCCGGAGATCTTGCTAGCCAGGGTAGTTGACTTACACCTTCTAGAGCACGTTGGGTGGCACGGGATACATGTGGACGTGCATTGTCCTGTTGGAACAGCAATTTCCCTTGCCGGTCTAGGAATGGTAGAACGATGGGTTCGATGACGGTTTGGATGTACCGTGCACTATTCAGTGTCCCCTCGACGATCACCAGTGGTGTACAGCCAGTGTAGGAGATCGCTCCCCACATCATGATGCCGGGTGTTGGTCCTGTGTGCCTTGGTCGTATGCAGTCCTGATTGTGGCGCTCACCTGCACGGCGCCAAACACGCATACGACCATCATTGGCACCAAGGCAGAAGCGACTCTCATCGCTGAAGACGACACGTCTCCATTCGTCCCTCCATTCACGCCTGTCGCGACACCACTGGAGGCGGGCTGCACGATGTTGGGGCGTGAGCGGAAGACGGCCTAACGGTGTGCGGGACCGTAGCCCAGCTTCATGGAGACGGTTGCGAATGGTCCTCGCCGATACCCCAGGAGCAACAGTGTCCCTAATTTGCTGGGAAGTGGCGGTGCGGTCCCCTACGGCACTGCGTAGGATCCTACGGTCTTGGCGTGCATCCGTGCGTCGCTGCGGTCCGGTCCCAGGTCGATGGGCACGTGCACCTTCCGCCGACCACTGGCGACAACATCGATGTACTGTGGAGACCTCACGCCCCACGTGTTGAGCAATTCGGTGGTACGTCCACCCGGCCTCCCGCATGCCCACTATACGCCCTCGCTCAAAGTCCGTCAACTGCACATACGGTTCACGTCCACGCTGTCGCGTCATGCTACCAGTGTTAAAGACTGCGATGGAGCTCCGTATGCCACGGCAAACTGCCTGACACTGACGGCGGCGGTGCACAAATGCTGCGCAGCTAGCGCCATTCGATGGCCAGCACCGCGGTTCCTGGTGTGTCCGCTGTGCCGTGCGTGTGATCATTGCTTGTACAGCCCTCTCGCAGTGTCCGGAGCAAGTATGGTGGGTCTGACACACCGGTGTCAATGTGTTCTTTTTTCCATTTCCGGGAGTGTATTACAAAAATACATAAACAAAACTAAATTAAACTTATATTCACCTGCAAACTGGGCTGACACTGGTGGATGGGTGACGCATCAATTTCGTCCCACTACACTGTGCAATACCTTATTTTGGCAGTTTACAAATAGCAGACATGTGTGTAAAGCATTATGCATGAGTTATTTGGGAGTAGTTTTCAGGTCTGTATGGTGTGTGGTATGTCAGAGGGTGTTTTCTGTATGACTGTGATAAATATAGTCCATCCCTAAATAAATTGTTCCAAAATAAATAAAGTACACTCCTTCCTCTCTCCAGCAGCTCAGTGCAGGTTGAGTCCTTTTCCCACCAATCCCTAGGAAGAGATGGCAGTCTGGTGACTTAAATTAGTGGAGGTAGTCCAAGCGTCCTTTCTTTCATGCCATTTTTTTAGCTTAGTAGAGATACGTGAATCGACCTTTCTTTACCACCAAAATTCAAACTTGGACCCAGTTCCTAGGAAGAGGTGGTGGTTGGATAACTTAGGTTAGAGGAGTTAGCCCAAGTGACCTATCTTCCCACGATATTCATAGGTTAGTAGAGATAAATGTGATGTGATGTATTATCCTTTTGGAATTTTAACTTCTCACCATATTTCTGGGGGAGGGGATTGGGGGGTTAGGTTAGTGGAGGTAGCCCAATTGACCTATGTTCCTGCCAAAATTCTAACTTCCCACCAAAATTAAAACTTTGCACAAAATGCCACCAGCTTGAGTTACGTCATGGACGCTTTCTTGTATGACGTCACGGACGCCATATTGGATGACGGCATCACCTGACATCATCGCCACCATCTTGGATAACGGTACTTTGGGGCCATACCACCCGTGCCCAATATTACTGTGGTATGGTGTAAGCTTGCCCTTAAGCACTCTGCAGCTTTTGAATGCCGTTACATCGCTAGTACTGGCAGATTTCGTTGAAGGTAATGTGGATTTCGTGTAGGTGTCCAATGGGAATCTTAGTGAATTCATTCGATATTATTCGATACCTGGAATGAAATTGGCTTAAGGCTGTGAAGAGACAAATGTAAGTGGTCATTTCGCTCGCTTCCGGCAAGTTGCGATGCGCTATTTTTTTGTTATAGTAAAACAAGAAACAAGCCTCCTCTATTTTGTATGTGTCGCATTGCACTCAATCGTTTGGCGGAGTCTGTGGTTCAATGAATTCTAGTTTGCGACACTGTGAAGTGGCTTCTCAGTCCTACAAAGCGGATATCCTCAGAAATCGTCGAACAGGGAACTATGACGTGTAGAAAATTAGAGTTTTATCACAGACAAGTATCTCCAGGGATGAAATTCATCTTTTTTTTTAAATTTTCTTGTCCTCTATGTTTATTTTACGATTATTTTTAGAAAAATAGCAATATTTCTCAGCAAGCGATGCGCACTCATTGCGCAGCGTCAACCGACTTTCATTCTGAAAATAATTGACCAGACTATTTAAAATTTATAGCTTCTAAAGTAATCACTAACACTTTCTATGCCTAATTATTTACAGTTATTTATGCAATAGTGTGAACCTTCTATACACAGTTATCGTGATTACAAAAATCACTTCATAAAGATTACGTACTATCACAGAAATTGGTAGACAGGAGGAACAAAACGAACATCTTGTATCTGCGTATGTATCAGTAGATTCGATGACTCAGACGCAGACCGCGATATAAATCAACCTATTGAATGAACGAATTATGTAGTTCAACAATTATGGAATCCAAAAGCATGAAACTGTGTTTCCAAATTTCACGTGGAGTCCAAACTGAAGTTCGTCTGCAGAGCACAACTACAGACAGCAATACTCTCTTGCTTATACACACACCTGCCGTTACCAAAAGCTGTTACCATTAACAAAAAAGTGATCAACATCTAGTTCATTACAAACATAAATAGAGTGTCCAACTTATTACGGGTACATTACCATCAAAGGAATGCTTATAAACCAATGCAGTTCTACATACGTGCCATCACAGACGCCTTATTGACAGCGATAATAGCCAATGCCGCCCGCTTTCCTCTACGAATTCCAAACGATTGCCGTAACGCTGATGGAAAGAAACAGCTTCCTAACATTGGGGCAACACTTTTGCAAGGCGTTGCCATAGAAACGTTAACAAAACCGCATTACGTGATTCGTTGTGGTATATACGCCAATTGCATAAAATATTCTTTAACTGTAAAGGTACTCTTGCGGCACGTCTACAGAAACTATCAAAGTAGTGTAAAACACCAAGCAAATACATGATAATATAGGATGCCTCTTGTACATTAAACGTACTAACCTCTATTTGGCATGCCAATCTCACACCAGCAGACTAACGAGAGCTCGCTTAGGCAACTACTGAAATATGCAGACGTGGTTGCGGCAGAATCTAAATATTTCCTTCCACCTGTGAATGTGAATTAATTGTGAACAGTCAGCTAATGTACTTACAAACACAAAAGCCATGTAGATGGAGAGGTTAGCGTCGTACTTTTAATGGGCGTTGCTAAGCAACAGTTATAGGCCTATGCCTGTGCTCTTTGGACGCCATAGATCGGTTAAGAAACGACTTTGCCAACGACTTTCATGAGAATGTGAACAGGCTCACAAGAAATTGTGAAAAACTGTTGTAGAAAATGCTGGCATCAGTCACTGTTGTGAGTATATCTAAATCTGAGCTTCCTGCACTGCATAGTTTTACTAAGCGAAGGCAACACCAGTACCTCGTTAAAATGGCAGTATATTGCGTATTGGCTATCTGAGGCGCATAGCGACCATAATGTAACCATTTATCCCGTATATTCGTTAATACACATAATGCGTTTTTCTGCTGTGATGGTGCTATTTTCCACAAGCAAATTTCGCCTTTTGTACAAAAGGTGTCAGTAGTGCGTGTTCTGCAGCTGTAAGTTGTTTTGCTTTTACATATATTACTCATAGTTTGGATGCATGTCATAATTGTTTTACCTACGTTGATTGGTATTTGCAGCTAGTTTTTGCCAGTCATGACGATTTCTGGGGTCTTGTGTGACGACTAGTGGCAAGACGCAGTTGCTCTGCATTATAGGAATTCGACACACATTCTTGCCGAAGTTTTTCGTTTCGTTTTTCTTCCAGATGATCTATAATCAGTTAGGATTCTTAAGACAAGAAATGTGGTAGATTAAATTAAAAACTGTTTATTTAATCAGCACCATGTGTCTTAGTCAGTAGAAGTGTTGTCATCACTGCCTCTCTGTTCTCTTTCTCCTTTCCTGTTTATGCGATTAGTGAGAGCGTAAGGTTATATTGTGTGTGTGTGTGTGTGTGTGTGTGTGTGTGTGTGTAGGTGTGTGTGTGTGTGTGTGTGTGTGTGTGTGTGTTTCTGTTTGTGTGTCTTAAAATGTAGAATGGATATACAAAACTACAAAGCAAAAATAATAGTGGAAATGTTAGGAAATGTTACAGGAAAAAGGCTTTATCCTCTTCAGGAATGACAATGTACCTGCGCATATTTCCTACGATGACAGAAGCACAATAGACCTCGTATTCTTAAGAAGAGCAATCATGAACACTGTAACACCTCTCTGGACAGTAAAATAAACTCCGCTTGTCCCATTGGAAATAAGGATCGAGGAGAAAGGCAAAAAACACAAGAAAAAGAGGTACAAGTACTTTCAAGAAAGATATACGTTGGGAAAATGGAAGCAAAATCAGTCGAGATAAAACTAATTGAAACACTAATATACAATGCACAATTAGAGGGAGCAGCTGTGACATTCTAACCGAGCCATCGACATACCTCAGCGCTGGTCACAAAGATATATACCAGATGACCTTACCGATAGACAGAATACTGCCCATAGGATCACAAGAATTTAATTACAGTTGTTGCACATCGGATAACTTAATTAATTTAATTTTTAAAAACACGTATAGCCATAGCATATGTCATAGTATGATCTTCTCCTTGGTTCCTCATCCTACACTCGCCTTTAATTAGTTTGTTCTCAAGTACATTGTTTCCTCTTTCTTCTCAGGTGCGTTCAGTAGCACATATACAAATTCCCTCTAATCAAAAGTATGAAACGCAGGACCGATATCGTCTACTACACTGCCTCCAACTTGTTCCATTTGTCTATCCTCAGATTCGCGTCTTCCCATTGTTCGCCATCCTCACGTTCTTCTTCATTATCCGTCTCACTTGTCTCTGTCGCTGAATATGCAATTAGATCCGTAACTGAATAATGTTCTTGCACAATTGCTCCTCTTCGTGACTGTCCCCCTCACCACCCAAGTCCCTTATGTGTTCTGCATTGGTTCCTGATGATGATTCTTCCTTCTCGTCATTGGTGGCAATAATGTGTAGTGTCTCAAACCTTCCTTCTGGTGACTCTTCCATATCATCCTTTAACTTTGTTTCTCTTCGTACAGACGCGCCATACCAAACCTTTCCCTCAGGTGCTAAACAACTCTCTAATATTTTCGAAGTTAAGTGCTGATATCAGTTTTACTTTTAGAGTGCGTATCACTGGAAAGATGGCACTGAGCACGTGTGTTGGCAATCAAACTCTGCTCTTACTTATTTTTTTATGTCTGTGAACTTGCCGTTTACCAGGTCATGTTACTTCATGCCATTAATTTTGAACATTGGCCATTTCTTCTCTCTTTCATACGTTTCATACATTTGTTTATCTATCACTGACACATGTCTCCCAGAGTTTAGTGCTCATGGTCTCACATTGCTACCCACTTTTACTTGTTTGAAGGGCATTCGCCTGCCGGTGTGGCCGTGCGGTTCTAGGCGCTTCAGTCTGGAACCGCGTGACCGATACGGTGGCAGGTTCGAATCCTGCCTCGGGCATGGATGTGTGTGATGTCCTTAGGTTAGTTAGGTTTAAGTAGTTCTAAGTTCTAGGTGACTGATGACCACAGATGTTAAGTCCCATAGTGCTCAGAGCCATTTGAACCATCTGAAGGGCATTCAGTAAGTAAGGGGAACACTTTTGTTATGAAAGCAGACAGGTTGGTTCAGGATTCCAGTAAACCATATTATTCCCCACTCTTTTGGCTACGAAACGCAATTCTTCAACATAATTTCCCTTCAACTGACAGCCTTTTGTCACCTTACTGAGAGGGCTTGTATGCCTGCGTGTTAACACTCCACTCGTCGATGCCAGAGCCAACATCTTGATGCATCATAACCTCCTCATCATCCATGTACTGCTTCCTGCAGAGCTTTGTTCGAACAAACAGGTGGAAGTCAGATGGTGCCAGATCCGGGCTCTAAGGTGGCTGAGGAAGAACAGTCCAATGAAGTTTTGTGAACTCCACTCGGGTGCGCAACTTGTCTGATGTCCAAAGTTATCATGGAGAAGAAGAAGTTGGTTTGCATTTTAGTGGCGATGAACACGCTGAAGTCGTTTCTTCAGCTTCCTGAAAGTATCACAGTACACTTCACATCTTCACATCTTCTGGTCCAGACTCTATACCAATTAGGTTTCTTTCGGAGTATGCTGATGCATTAGCTCCATACTTAACAATCATATACAACCATTCCCTCGACGAAAGATCCGTACTCAAAGACTGGAAAGTTGCAAAGGTCACACCAATATTTAAGAAAGGAGCAATCCACTAAATTACAGGCCCATATCGTTAACGTCGATATGCTGCAGGATTTTAGAACATATATTGTGTTCGAACATTATGAATTATCTCGAAGAAAATGGTCTATTGACACACAGGCAACATGGGTTTAGAAAACATCGTTCCTGTGAAACACAAGTAGCTCCTTATTCACGTGAAGTGTTGAGTGCTATTGACAAGGGATTTCAGATCGACTCCTAATTTTTGGATTTCCGGAAGGCTTTTGACACTGTACCACACAAGCAGCTCGTAGTGAAATTGCGTGCTTATAGAATATCGTCTCAGTTATGTGACTGGATTTCCTGTCAGAGAGGTCACACACAGTTCGTAGTAATTGTCGTAAAGTCATCGAGTAAAACACAAGTGATTTGCGGCGTTCCCCAAGGAATTTTTATAGGCCATTTGCTGTTCCTTATCTATATAAACGATTTGAGAGATAATCTGAGCAGCCGTCTTCGGTTGTTTGCAGATGACGCTGTCGTTTATCGACTGATAAAGTCATCAGAAGATCAAAACAAACTTCAAATCCATTTAGAAAAGTATGTGAATGATGCGAAAAGTGGCAGTTGACCCTAAATAACGAAAAGTGTGAGGTCGTCCACGTGAGTGCTAAAAGGAACTCGTTAAACTTCGGTTACACGATAAATCAGTCTAATCTAAAAGCCGTAAATTCAACTAAATGCCTAGGTGTTACAATTAGGAACAACTTAAATTGGAAGGAACACATAGAAAATGTTGTGCGGAAGGCTAACCGAAGACTGCGTTTTACTGGCAGGACACTTAGAAATGTAACAGACCTACTAAGCAGACTGCCTACACTACGCTTGTCCGTCCTCTTTTAGAGTACTGCTGCGCGATGTGGGATCCTTACCTGGTAGGAGTGACGGGAGTACATCGGAAAAGTTCAAAGAAAGGCAGCACGTTTTGTTTTATCGCGAAATATGGGAAAGAATGTCACAGAAATCATACAGGATTTGGGCTGGAAATCATTAAAAAAAAAGGCGTTTTTCGTTGCGACGGAATCTTCTCACGAAATTCCAATCACTAACTTTCTCCTCCGAATGCGAAAATATTTTGTTGATATTGACCTACATAGGGAGGAACGATCACCACGATAAAATAAGGGAAATCAGAGATCGTACGGAAAGATATAGGTGTTCATTCTTTCCGGGCGCTATACGAGATTGGAATAATAGAGAATTGTGAAGGTGGTTCGATGAACCCTCTGCCAGGCACTTGAACGTGATTTGCAGAGTATACATGTAGATGTAGATGTAGATGTGACAGAATAATCCCCTCAGAGTTCCAGAACATTGCCTCCATGACTGTACAGGCCGAGGTTGCGGCTTTGAACGTTTTCTTCGAAGGAGAAGTGGTGTGGCGCCATTCTGCGGATTGCTGTTTTGTTTTCGGTTCGAATTGATGAACCCATGTTTCATCGTCTGTGACGATTTTCGATAAATAGGTGTCACTCTCTGCCTTGTAACGCGCAAGCAGGCCCGTCCAGATGGTCCTTCGTTACTCTTTATGGTGTTCTGCTAGGAGGCGAGGAACGCAGCAGGCATCCATCTTTGAGTACCCCAAAAGGTGGACGAGTGATTCAACACTGCCAACAGAAGCGTCAAGTTGTGCAGCGAGGTATTTGATTGTGATCCGTCTGTCACCTCCAATGAGTGCCTCCTCACTTTCCAGCATTGCAGGAGCCACAGCTGTGTGAGGACGGCCGGCACGGAGGAGATTGGATAGGTTTGCACGACCTTGTTACGATGATGACAGGCACTTCGCACAATGACTCACCGAGCTTTTATTGACTGACAGATCTCCATACACATTCTGCAAGCGCTTATGAATATTTTCGATGCTCTGGTTTTCTTCCAAAACAAACTCAATGACAGCTCTCTGCTTGGAACGCACCTCCATTCGATACGCCAATTTGAAAGCTACGTATAGTGCCGCTACCTATCTTAACTTCATGAAACTATAGGAGCTGAAGCGGGAAATTTCACGATGTCATACATCAAATTCTGCATTCCTTCAACCGAAACTGGCCGAGAAAAAAAAAATGCGTTGAATTACTTATTGAACGCCCCTCGTATAATCGAGTATGCCATATCCTCCGTCCTGTTGGCGAATTTCTTGACTCCTCGTGACAATGTTTTCTTTAGGTCCTCACAGTTCGCATCCAAGCTCCTGGTAAACATATTTCTAACGGTGGAGTCAGAGCCTCAACCGCCAGTTAAATTCTCTGGTCATTTCTTTGCTCCACATTCCACTGATTGCTTCCAGAGTTTGGATTGCGGATATCTAATATTTCAGCTCTCCGTGTGTGGTGGTCGTCTCTTCTCCCATTATTTCGTCGTTAATCCAGACTGTACTGCAGTCACCACTGTCCATGTTAGTTCTGACGGTTCCACCGATTTCCGTTTCTTCTAGGTGGATGTCTCGCTCTTCAACTTATCTTTTTGGTTGGAAGTGAGTCTGTACAAGGTGCACTGGCTTCTTCGCACCTGTACCATGATCTTATCGAAGCTCCTAATGTTGTAACTGCGACCGGAAGGTCGCGGGGTTGATGTGACGGAAAGCGCGGCGGGACCCATGGAGCGACCCGCGAGCAACGACACAACGGGAGAGGACGGACACGACCAACGAAGGGCCAAACGAACAACAACAAGATCGAAACAACAGAACCACAAGAAAACCACGTCCAAGAGAGTAAAGACGCTGTGTAAGGTAAGACGGTAAGTCTAGAGACGCACGCAAGATTAGACTGGCTGGCTGAGTGAGAGGCAGGCGCTTGAATACGTGATCAGGGGCGCCGCTGTTGGCCGCTAGGACCACGTGTTCCACTGTGGCGCCCTCACACTAAATGTGGGCCAGGAGGCGCGCGTCGCCACGGCTTACAGCGCGATGCTGCAGAGACCTCTAGGGGTCTTCGACCTCCATGTCGTCTGGCATGGATTCAAATTCCGCGGCGCGCGGTACCAGACCTAAAGTAAGTGCTGGAATGGTCTCACGTCTTGTGTATTTGCGCCTGATATCACAACCTTTCTTTACAGTCAATAGCGCAACTTCGTGGAACAGATCATAGTCAACTCTGTCGACTCACAGAGTGCTTCTAAAAATTGATTTCGGCTAATTATTTTTTAAAATATTGAATCAGATCTGGCCATCTGAAATCTACGGTTGCTTCAAGCATGATAATTCTTAAGTTTACATCTTGGTTTTCAATCACTGTTGTTCAAGAATGCATCCTTAAAACACTCATAAGTTTTAGATTCTCCCACGATTACTCACTCCTTCACGAAAATACGTACAAATAAAATTTATTCTTAATGCATGTGACTGAAACTAATTTCTCCAAAATTTGAGATGTAAGCAGCTGGCCGTTGTGGCCGTGCGGTTCTAGGCGCTTCAGTCTGGAACCGCGCTGCTGCTTCGTTCACAGGTTCGAATCCTGCCTCGGGCATGGATGTGTGTGCTGTCCTTAGGTTAGTTAGGTTTAAGTAGTTCTAAGTCTAGGGGACAGACGACCTCAGATGTTAAGTCCCACAGTGCTTAGAGCCATTTGAGCCATTTAGGATGTAAGATGTTTGAAGGATCTCGGAACAATTTTTGTACTGAAATGAATGGTTTCGGATTTCATTCTGGTCAACATCCTGATACTCTGTTTCTAGCGTTGCAGCTGGAGGTGAATGTGTGGGCGTGCCTGTAATACGACGATGTATCTCTGTGTTAGGTTTCCTAAATCTTCCTCTTCTCGCCCCTTCTTTGCTTCGCTCATGCTCACATCATTGTTCTTTCCAATATGTTTTGAGTTACCGCTCCTATTCTTTTCCTTCTGTAATGCAACCAACGTTAGCCACTTCCACCGATTAATATGTGCCTGTCGTTTTATAAATTGCAGGAAGTTCGCGCAAATTGTTCTGGAAGGTTCTATCATACAATACACCACTACGCAAAAGACATCTGTCCCATGGCTGTGGTCAAAACTTCGACTCGTCCATCTGCTTCCTTTATTGGTTGCTGCTTTCTGTGACTTCATACTTTCTTTAACAACGTTTATTTCTTCCACGACTTCTCCTTTCCATACACTGATTGTTTCAATAATCTTAGACACTAACACTAAACATAAAAGAAACCACCGAAAATTTAAGAAAAGATTGTGTTTTTAATGTAAATTTTCGGTGGTTTCATTTATGTTTAGTGTTAGTGTCTTATTTATTATCAATCTCGCACACATGTTCGTTACATTCTGCGTTAACTGATCCTGCATCTACTTCACTTGATCCTTAAGCCTCTTATTTCACTCATGATTCCTCTTTGAGTCTTCTTTGCTCTTCCTCCCTCTGTTTGAAAGTGTTCGTAACACTTCTTTTCTATTTGGAACTTTTGTATCAGAAAGGTTTGTAAATCAAATACCTCTGAAATCTGAGGGTTTGCTTCACGATTTACGACAGTCTGTCCCACGGTTTCATGACCGGTGGCTCCGGATGCTTCCGTCGCCTATGAAATTATCACATTATTCTCGTCCTTGAATTCTATTTATAAGGCGTCCCTCCTATTCTGTGTAATAATGTGATCACCTTGTGAACTCAACCAGATGAATACTTTAGTGTCAAATCTCTATATCCAAGCCACTACCTACTGTTTCTTAACTACTGGAAGACTCTCTCACGACCTTGCTCATCTTTACGAGACTTCTCGCTCGGCACGGGATTATTTCTGCATACCCCGATAAAGTCAGCCTTCTATATTCCTAAAACTTTAACACACCTCACAAGATCTCGACCAAATACGATAAACCTGCGTACATAATACAATACAACCCTCTAAGACAGACAAAATCTCTCCAAAAGTTCAACGATGTTTTTCAAACTGTCCAATGACTGAGTGCTACAAACCACCTCTTCTTGCTGAAAAAAATACTTGGATTAACAATGCACCAGAAACTTAGTAATATTTTGGATTCATTAGTTTAATAATTATTAAGACTGCAGTAGTGATTCTTTCTTCTTCCTGTTGACTGTTAAGGAATGGGCAAAGTTTTAATAGCTGAATCAGGATATCGCAAGTAATCTAAATCCTGGGCAGGCGTCGCCAATTATATCATGTAATGGCTGAGCCATCAACCTACCTCTATTGACGTCAAAGATCTGTAGGGGTGACCTTGTTGATAAACAGATCGCTACCCATATGACCACATGAATTTAATTACGTGGGTTGCGCAACACATAACTTAAAAATTGAATTTATTTAACAAGGGGCCCGTAGCATACAAGAATCATGAGCGCTGTAGCTCACAAGATAATAAAAACGAGTTCGTCAAACAACTGAATGAAAATATGGTCACTATTATCAGAATACGCTGTAGACTTCAAGTAAAACACAAGTGCAGAGTGACAGTAAACTGTTACGTTCATTGAGTCTTAATACAGATTACAACTGGATTAATATATCAGCACCTTGACAGAGACGGGGTAATGAGATTGGAGCGAATACGGTAAAGACAACACAACTTTTGGGGAAATAACGAAGTTCGCAAGGGCAGTAATTGCCGAATGTTAATCAGAGGGAAAGAAAGAACTACAAAAAGAATCATACGTGCACCCACTATCTAGATTAAACAGATGTTCAGCTCGGGATTACTGCTGAACGTACTTGAATTAGAAATGTGAAAATGCTAATGTCAATCTGAAGTCTTCACTTACAGTCTGTAACTTCGTTTGTGAATACTGCGGTTGGTCACGGTACTCGGCGTTACCGGTGCCCATGAACGGCAGCCGTGGTGGCAGAAAGTTCTTTCATCTGGCGTGGGTCAGACGCTGCTCTCCCTCACAGCTTGAAACCAAAGACCGTCTCTCGGATGAAACGTCCCCTGGCGAGTCTCATATGGAAGTAAGTTCTCGGAGCACTCTCAGAAAGAGGCAGAAATTTTACTCTGCCTTTTTGAGAGTGTGGCTTGTGTCTGATCTTGATCACCAATGGCTGTGATTTTTCTGCTTACCAACCAAACCGATCCGTTCTAGCAATGCAAAAAAATTACCTCCCATACACAATTTCAGTATACACATAATTAACCAATCGTGGAAGTTTTTAGTGCTGGAGTTCATAAACAGGCAATTTCCAACTCCCACCATCCGTCATATTTCGCGTTTCAGCCGTCCAAGCCATTTCCGTGTACACACAATCGAGTTCGATTATTGCCCACATCAGAATTTATGTATATTATCCTTGGTAGCTGCTTTACTGATTCTCAGCACATTCAACAAAAAATCAGTTAACTTTGCGTTTAGCATAAAAGAGCCAAAGTGTCTCTTCTCTCATTCCACTTCACAGATCCTTGCACCGTCCTGGGCCTAGCAGTCCCCAGAATACAGCCTTCCTACGTGGCACAGGGCATCACAGTACTGAGCTCTACGTCTTCGTTAGCTAGAGATGCGGTTTCTTGGCGTTAACAGACTTCCAACGTTAAAAAAAGCACAAAATAGCTCCCTGTCGCTTTGGACGCAAAAACGGATGGTTCCTCTCCAGCGAGATTTCGCCCGCACGCAGTGTACTGGTCCCAAATCTCACTTGGTTTCCCCTTTCGTAAGGGTGGTGCAAGAGGACTGCGGCCCCTCTTAATGGCCGCATGGAGACTCGTTCACCTCTGTTCCGTTGGCTGAAGTTCAGCCTGTAGTCAGTAGGATTCCTAACTATACATTTAAACAATTTTCCAGAATAAGAAATTACTATAGAAATTTGATAGTTGAGTTTGGCAATCACAGGCGTCAAGCTTAACGATGCTTGTAGTCACACTTTTAGCTGGGAATTAATTTAGATTGGTTGGGTTTATGCTTTAATGGAGTTTAATTATGTTATGTGACAGTTATGGCAAAAAGGTCGGTAACACGAGACAAGTAAGGAGAGGTGTCCTAAGATGAGCCGCCAATTCCAGGAACAGAAGAAAAGCAACGCAATCATTCCACATGGAGTGCTACAGACTGAGAGAAGAGGTACAATAAAGCTTACGCCAACTAAGACCGTGTGTAGAAAAGCTGCACTTCCCACAGATTAACGCAGAAAATGACATAACTGCAATAAAAAAACTAAAAGGAGAGCAGAGAACATTGTAGACAGAAGAAGAAAAAGAGACAAGCAGGAGGAGCCACACAAAACCCATACGTCGTGCTAACTTCCGGGAAACAGGACTAAACAGATTACGTCGACATGAAATAATGGGCCGGCCGGGATGGCCGAGCGGTTCTATGCGATATAGTCTGGAACCGAGCGACCGCTACGGTCGCAGGTTCGAATCCTGCCTCGGGAATGGATGTGTGTGATGTTCTTAGGTTAGTTAGGGTTGATTAGTTCTAAGTTCCAGGGGACTGATGACCTCAAAAGTTAAGTCCCATAGTGCTCGAGCCATTTGAACCATTTTTTGAAATAATGGGAGATGGAATTGGGCAATATACTTACCAAGGAGGGACCAAAAGACAAACGGAAGACATTGGCGCAAAAAACTGGTGCGTAATGGGCCACGTTGACCTTATAAGAAGTCACAGATATCATTAACAGCACCAAGAACCAAAAATCCGAAAGCTTTGACACACTGTATAGGGAATATATAAGACAGACAGCTCAAATGCTAACACCAGTGTGGAGTCCATAGAAACAATCTCTGTTCCCGAACAATGGAGACAATCAACACTAAAATTACTATGTAAAGGGAAAGGAGACAATATGGACCACAGCAACTACAGAAGCATAGCATCAGGAAACGTAACTTCCGAAATAATGAGAAAAATAATAACGGAAAGAATAAAAGAAACACTCAATGACGGTTTCCTGAAAAACAAAATTGGATTCAAGAGAAGATCAGCTCTGACTGCAATGAAACTCCAGCTAAAGAACGCATGGTAAGGCGCTGAAGGGAAGAAAAATTTTACGTAGTATTTATAGACTTCATAAAACCGTTTGATCTCGTGCCATGTGGAGCAGCGCGGTCGTTTTCCCAGTATTCAGAGATTCCTTTTAGTGGAGTGTTGCACTGGAGCTGTGAGAGGGCGGACACTTAAGAGCTACGAGTGCTGCCGCGGCCGAGGTGATTGCAAGCGTGGGCGGTGGTATGGTCAGTCAGCTGTGGTAAGCGGAACCAGCAGCGTCTTCCGGGATGATGATGGTTGGTTTGTGGGGCGCACAACTGCGCGGTCATCAGCGCCCGCACGACGTACCAATCTTTAGACAGTCCAATTTTAGCCACGTTCACAAATGAGGACGATGAAATGATGGGGACAGGACAAACAACCAGTCCCCCAGTAGAGAAAATCCTCAACTCGGCCAGAATCGAACCCGGCACTCCGTGATTCAGAGGCAGCAACGCTAGCCACTAGACCTCGAGCTGCCCACAGGATCTTCTAGGAGCCTGAGCCTTCACTGCGGTGGACAACTCTGCAGGGCGTCAGTGGCGTAGCGGCCACGGTGTCTCTAATGGTGGACTGGGCCTGAAGGTGTTGCAGGCAGTCACTGCCCGGAGACGATCGTGCAGCTTCTGGGCACAGCCGTGAGCGAGGGGGCTCGAGAATCTGGCGAGCTGCGCTTGTGTAAACCGGACGCCATTACTGTGAGCGGGATGCGGCCGTCGTATTGGAACAGCAGTCTGGTGGAGGAGGGTGTTTCTTGCCTGCCGGAAATACAGCGATCACAATCGAGGCGGGGAAAAGGACTTCTGCTTATCAAGAGGTGCACTACTTGAGCGATTTTGCTCTGGTGGTTATATGTTTGCTGTGCGGCTGGTCCTGGCAGAGGTTCGAGTCCTCCCTCGGACATGGATGTATGTGTTTGTCCTTAGGATAATTTAGGTTAAGTAGTATGTAAGCGTAGGGACTGATGACCTTAGCAGTTGTGTTGTTTATTGATGTCACATAGGAAGGCGGGTGTGTGCACTGCGACCGAGAGAAGTTCAGTTTGTTAAAACACACTGTAAGCACGGTTAACAGTATTAATCCGAAAGCGTTATGTTTCATCTGCCCCATGAGCGTGACTCAGTTACTGACAACAGTCTGCTGAGAATTCATCTTGTTACATGTTCTTCGTGAGTGATCAGCTGTTTGTGTTATAGTGTAAAAATTTTTTAAGATGTATGTGTAGGTAGTTTGGTATAGGGTTGTGTGCAGTTTGTTGTGGTAGCTATCTGGTGACAGTAGTACTAGTAGTAGACCAACAATTGTGTTATGATCCTAGTTAAATCTAAAACTGGTTCTGCCGTCTTACATTCTACCGCTAAACTTTTCTCAGACATGATGACTGACTATGGCCGAGGGCCAGGAATTTTAATTTTTTTTTTTTTTTTGTGGCGGCGTTCGTAGCGACAAACACTTCGCTGTAGAAACTGCTTACGAAGTCACCGTCACACTTTTAATAGCGGACCGACCGGTCCGCTGGAACAGTGAACAGAAAGATGGAAACCCAAACACTCTGATTAAATAAAAGTCGGTACTTATCTTTATTAACGAAGATACAGAAACACAGTAGTGAACTCCGTGTCTACAGAAATCTGTCTAGTTCGAGTCGGAGCGGCTAGGTCAGCGTCGGCTGACGACAAACAACAACTCTGCTGCGATGAACACACAACTGACTAGCGAGTACACAAATCGGTGGCGAGTATACAACTGAGCGGCGAATACAGAACTGTCCTAGCGCTCGCGACTCCAGCGCTTAAGAAGCCAGAAGCCAGCGGTGGCGCGCGCAGACTTGCGGCGATTTCCTGTATCGCTGGCGCTGCTTATGCGGACGGCGTCCGGACTTTGATGCTGCCAACCTTTTGGCAGCGGGCTCGGTTGGCATGACTGGCTAGGATATAACATTTTTAGTGTTGTTGCACGATTGTGTATATGAGGGCAGAGGTTGGATTTCATTCTTTTTTTTATCGAAAACATTTTTATGTTGATTCGGTTGAGCCCTACTTAGAACATTTTGATTAGATTACAACAGGGACATCTGGCAAATTTCAGGCTTATTTCCATTTCTCTCCACCTGATCAACCAATATACTGCTTTCTCCTGTGTACATATTGCGAAATGACCGTAAAGGTAAAAATGATACAGAACAGGGCTCACACGAAGGGTTACCAGCAATCTTTCTTACCTCAAATCATTCGCAGCTAAAATTTGCAACTAACAGAAAAGCAAGCAATAAAGCTACCTAATAAAATTACTAACAATGTATTTCTGTTCTGTTAATGTTAAATAAAATACCTGTTAAATTGCGCCCCATGTCCACACAACCCCCAATCCCAACACTACTCCACCTAAATTCTACGCTACAGCCGTATAAACATAACGCTAGTGACATAAAAGCTGGAGAAAATCCTAACCAAAAATAACAGGAATCTTATGTGAAACACCGCAATAGAGAATCTCAGACAGCCTTTCCCTATCAGAGCCGGAACTCCAAAAAAACCGAGTACTTCAGGGAGACCTACTAAGTTTATTGCCTATCCTAACAGCGGAAGAACTTATAAGATTACACGAAAGGAAATGTACTCTAATACGCCTATGCAGACGACATTGTAATAGGCTCAAAAGACATTACAAAGATTTGAGAAAGAATAAACGGTCGGTGCGTCAAGCACGACTTCGAAATAAATGCGGCAAAAACAGAAATGAAGTTGCTCAGAAAGTAGGATTATCGGCAAATGTCTAGACGTAGAGAAAGCTAAATATTATATTTCAATTACCCGGGCATCGTGATACAAACACGTGCAAAATGTGGTGTCACCGCCAGACACCACACTTGCTAGGTGGTACACTTTAAATCGCCGCGGTCCGTTAGTATACGTCGGACCCGCGTGTCGCCACTATCAGTGATTGCAGACCGAGCGCCGCCACAGGGCAGGTCTAGAGAGACTTCCTAGCACTGGCCCCAGTGGTACAACCGACTTTGCTAGCGATGGTTCACTGACAAAATACGCTCTCATTTGCCGAGACGATAGTTAGCATAACCTTCAGCTATGTCATTTGCTACGACCTAGCAAGGCACCATTACCAGTTACTATTGATACTGAATTATGTACAGTCAAGAGCGACGCTCATCATTAATGGAATAAAGTTAAGTATTCCACCAGCTACGTCAGTTTTTCTAAAGTCTAAATTCCTTGTCCTGTTCCAGACCTCACGCCAGCCTGCGTGAGCTAAAACGCGTGCCTTTCGGCTTCCTCTAGTACCCGGTGTTGGCTCTCCTGCCAACCCACAACACAAAATATATCACAAAAAATAGTACAGAGAAAGTAATACTAACAATGTAGCTATTCACGAAACAGAACACATCAGATTCCTCAGCCTAGAGACGGCAGTGGGACTGTTCAGAGGCATGACCTCAGCACTGCTCTTGTACGCCACAGAAATCTTCGGACAACACCTCACAGTGAAAAAAGTAGCAAGAGTAGGAGGAGTAAAAACGAGGTACGAAAAGAAAGTGATCGGGCTATCCGAAACTACGCGATCCGTACTTGAACACCTTCTGGCGAGGGAATCCAACGTCACCGAGACCTACAACCACACCTGATGCTACACAAAAACGGCGCTTTGGGAAGACAATTACAAACACGACGGGAAAAAAGGGAAGAAATTCGTCTATAATTTTATAGCACAGAGATCATGAATCACCGAACAAGGACGAATGAAAACTTCTAAATGATACAGGTGATTGCGGGAACGGCAGTCTGCGGTTTCCACCACCTCATCTGCAACAACACGTCATGAACCAAATGCATGTATCATTATCAACTGTGTAACCACAAATGAGAAAGTTACCATGCGGAACTCCACACAGAAAGGACTTCTTCAATAAGTGACTTTGAAAATGACTATGTGTAAAATTTCTGCTGCCTAAACTTTTAGGGCTATTTGACTACAATAAATGTATAATTATATTTGTGTATTGTACCGGTTCAAAATACGACTGACGTACAGCCCTGCTACATCTGTGTTACTGGGTGACAGCTGTGTATTCGTACCTCGTTGGTTCTACAGCTATTCTGCGTGTCAGACAAATCCTGCACTTTTCGTTGAAGAGAATCACACGTCATTGATCTAGGTTCAATTACAGGTGTTCGCCTGCCGACTTTCGGTCAACACAGTGCTGGGTATTATATACTGTCCGGAACCACGCGACCGCTACGGTCGCAGGTTCGAATCCTGCCTCGGGCATGGATGTGTGTGATGTCCTTAGGTTAGTTAGGTTTAAGTAGTTCTAAGTTCTAGGGGACTGATGACCTCAGATGTTAAGTCCCATAGTGCTCAGAGCCATTTGATTATATACTGTGGTTCGCTATGGATGCCTAGAAGTCAAACTGATCGAGTGGAGACTACTTTTTAGCGTCTAGTTCGAACTATCGTTTCCAACTGCCTCCAAAAACGCAATGCACTAATCCATTGCATTCGTTTTGGGTACGTACGAGTCATTATTTATAAATATTGGTAATTAGGTCGTGTTATTGATACCAGCCAAGTACTGTGAGATAAATCTTTAATACCGGGTGATCAAAAAGTCAGTATAAATTTGAAAACTTAATAAACCACGGAATAATGTAGACAGAGAGGTAAAAATTGACACACATGTTTGAAATGACATGGAGTTTTATTATAACAAAAAAAAAAGTTCACAAAATGTCCGATAGATGGCGCTGGACAGCAAAACGTCAGTGACTGCGCTTGACAATCGTGTATAAAAGGAGCCGTAATTAGAGAGAGAATTAGATGCGCCAGCAGTGGCAGCATGATGACGTTACTTGAAAAGGCGCTCTTAGTGAAGCTGTATTATCAGAATGGGATATGTGCTAATTCGGCGTTACAATCCTATCGCCGTAGGAAGGGAATTCGAACGGGTAAATGACCGTTCACAAATGCAGCTGTGGCGAGAATGATTTCGAAGTTCGAAGCCACGGGTTGTTTAGACGATAGACCCCGTAGTGGCCGACCGAGCAGAAGGCGTAATGCTGCTGAGACAGTTCAGGAAGGAATGGAGACTGTAGCGGGTTCGTCTATGCACGGGGAAGTCAGCTCTCGTGCAGTCGCACGTCGCACCGGCATTCCATAAACTACGGTTTGGTTGGTACCCTCCTATTCTATCCGTACAAAATCCATCGGCATCATGAGCTGTTACCTGACGATTTAGTGAAGCGGAGGGCATTTGCGGTGTAGGCGTTTCAAAAGATGACGGAAGATGACGATTGGTTTAGTAACATGTTGTGGACCGTCGAAGCTCATTTCACGCTCCGAGGGTCTGTCAACGCCCACAACTGCAGAATTTGGGTTGCCGAAAATCCTAGAACTGTCGTGGAAACTCCATTGCACGACGGGAAAGTCACGGTATGGGTTGGATTTACCACATCTACCGTTATCGGGCCTTTTTTCTTCGAGGAAATGCGTGATTCTGGTTTTGTAACTGCTACCGTGACGGGTGAGAGGTACGCTGATATGTTACAGAATCGCATCATCACCAGTCTGGCTGATAAACACCTGCTGGAACGTACGATGTTTATGCAGGATGGCGCTCCACCCCATATTGCTAGACGCCTGAAAGATCTCTTGAGCGCGTCGTTTGGTGATGACCGTGTGTTCAGTTGCCACTTTCGTCATGCTTGGCCTCCCACGTCCCCAGACCTCAGTCCGAGAAATTATTGGCTTTGGGGTTACCTGAAGTCGCAAGTCTATCGTGATCGACCGACATATCTAGGGATGCTGAAAGACAACATCCGACGCCAATGCCTCACCCTAACTCCGGACATGCTTTACAGTGCTGTTCACAACATTATTCCTCGACTACATCTATTGTTGAGGAATGATGGTGAACATATTGAGCATTTCCTGCAAAGAACATCATCTTTGCTTTGTCTTACTTTGTTATGCTAATTATTGCTATTCTGATCTGATGAAGCGCCATCTGTCGGACATTTTTTGAACTTTTGTATTTTCTGGTTCTAATAAAACCCCATGTCATTCCAAACCTGTGTGTCAATTTGTACCTCTCTATCTACATTATTCCGTAATTTATTCAGTTTTCAAATTTATACTGACTTTTTGATAACCCGGTATATTGTGTTTCACGACAGCGGTCGAATTTCCCAAATCATTTTTTCCATAAACTGACAATGCGGGCATGGTGTTTGAAATCACCCTTCGAGACTAGTTGATCTACTGAACAGCTTTCGTAAGCCGAACTGTTTCAAAAAAATGGTTCAAATGGCTCTGAGCACTATGGGACTGAACTGCTGAGGTCATCAGTCCCCTAGTACTTAGAACTACTTAAACCTAACTAACCGAAGGACATCAACACATTCATGCCCGAGGCAGGATTCGAACCTGCGACCGTAGCGGTCACGCGGTTCCAGACTGTATCGCCTAGAACAGCACGGCCACTTCGGCCGGCTCGAACTGTTTCATTCATGAATATATACACAGCGCAAACGATTGATTTATGATGAAAATTCAGTTTGATTTTAGGCTCAATTACACAGCTGACTTTTTGTAGCGATTACCTGAGATCAAAAGAGTGTTGAGGAAGATATTTCTGAACAGAAAAAGAAAAAAAGGACTAATTTATAGAATTAGAAGCCGAGATTGCTTAATGTGAAATAGTACACATCAAGCTTCTAATATTACAAATTACAACATTAGATCTCCCCAACAACATGTGCAAAAGGAGACCGTTTTCGACGTACTGAGAAGTCTTCGGGGTTTCACTGTATTTGCAGTGTCGACTCTGCTCACCGATGCACGCGACACATCGCGCGCCGCTCACATCTCCGCCGCTGTTACAGAGGGCTCGCTCTAAGCCTCCTGGTGGTCCCACACACTCCACCAGAGGATCCAGAATTCGCATCACCTCACTGCCTGCTGTTGTGATTGGACCGCCCGTCTTTTTAAAGCCGCCGGTCTCTGAGCTCCGCCTCGGATTATCCTCAGATTATTCTCAGATCAAGCCGAGCTTATCGAAGACGTGCAGTGAGATCCTTACGAACCAAGCACGACGCTGATGCTACTCCAACTTCTTGTGACCACTAGTGGAACGAAGAGAGAGACTGCAGAGAGACTCAAGGCTACAACGTTATTAATACTGTATGTATTGTACCGAAATATATTTACGTTTTAATCTTTCTATAGTGTTTTGTGTATTCCGCTATGTTTATTCTCCTGAACTGTCTCAGCACCATTAAGCCTTGTGCTAGGTTGGCCACTATGGGGTCTATAGTCTAAACAACCCGTGGCTTCGGACTTCGAAATCATTCTCGCCACAGCTGCATTTGTGAACGGACATTTACCCGTTCGAATCCCCTTCCTACGGCGGTAGGATTGTAAGGCCGAATTAGCACATATCCCATTCTGATAATACAGCTTCACTAAGAGCGCCTTTTCAAGTAATGTCATCATGCTGCGACTGCTGGCGCATCTAATTCTCTCTCTAATTACGGCTCCTTTTACACACGATTGTCATGCGCAGTCACTGACGTTTTGCTGTCCAGCGCCATCTGTCGGACGTTTTGTGAACTTTGTTTTTTTTCTTGTTCTAATAAAACTCCATCTCAGTCCAAACACATGTGTCAATTTTTATCTCTCTGTCTACATTATTCCGTGGTTTATTAAGTTTTCAAATTTATACTGACTTTTTGATCACCCGGTATTAAAGATTTACCTCACAGTACTGGGCTGGGATCAGTAACACGACCTAATTACCGGTATTTATAAATAATGACTCGTACGTAGCCAAAACGAATGCAATGGATTAGTGCACTGCGTTTTTGGAGGCAGTTAGAAACAATAGGTCGAACTAGACGCTAAAAAGTAGTCTCCACTCGATCAGTTTGACTTGTAGGCATCGATAGCGAACCGCGGTATATAATCAAATGGCTCTGAGCACTATGGGACGTAACATTTGAGGTCATCTGTCCCCTAGAACTTAGAACTACTTAAACCTAACTAACCTAAGGACATCACACACACATCCATGCCCGAGGCAGGATTCGAACCTGTGACCGTAGCGGTCGCGTGGTTCCAGACAGTATATAATACCAGCACTGTGGTGATCGAAAGTCGGCAGGCGAACACCTGTAATTGAACCTAGATCAATGACGTGTGATTCTCTTCAACGAAAAGTGCAGGATTTGTCTGACACGCAAAATAGCTGCCGTCTGCTTCACGTCTGCTGTGCAGCGAGCTACCTTAATTTAAGTATTAACTGTATTTTTCTTACTTGTCACTTCTTCTTCCGTGTGTATTTGCTTTTAGGAAGCTATAATTTTCGAGTGCTAGTATTATTGTTCCATAGATTTCGTGTTTGTTTTGAATACAGTCAGAGAGAGTCCCTTTAGTCAGCCATAGTCAGTGTCAGTGTCGTCGTAACTGCCGTCTGCTTCACGTCTGCTGTGCAGCGAGCTACCTTAATTTAAGTATTAACTGTATTTTTCTTACTTGTCACTTCTTCTTCCGTGTGTATTTGCTTTTAGGAAGCTTTAATTTTCGAGTGCTAGTAATAGTGTTCCATAGATTTCGTGTTTGTTTTGACTACAGTCAGAGAGATTCCCTGTAGTCAACCATAGTGCCAGTAGCGCTAGTGTTTGTTTTCAATACAGTCCAGAGACAGGTAGTGCTATTTTCATTGTTTTCTACAAGAAGTGGCTAGCAACCACAGTTTAGTGAATAAACAGCCGCCTTTAGTGAATTAGCAGTCTAGTTAAAGGTTGATTAACTCTCTTCAGTAAATTGATTCCTTAGGATGGATAGGATGTGTGACTGCTGTGTACGGACGCAGGGGGAGCTGGCCACTGTTCGCGAACAGCTGAGCGTGTTGATGGCCGCGGTCAGCCGTCTTCAGGCTGCTGCCTCGGAGTGTAGCGGCAGTGGGGAGTCTGGTGCGTCGCAAGGTACACCCCAGGTGTTACATGCTTCACCCACTGTCCCTGCTGTCGAGACATCTTCGCGGGTACCGGGCGCGGTTGGGCCACCCTCTCCCCAAGAGCAGTGGCGGGTTCAGCGGCGTTCGCGGCGCACGAGGCGGAAGGTCAATGTGGAGGCTGGCCGTGTGGCATCGCCCGCTCTGCCTGTGAGTGGACATGTGGCTGCTCCTTCAGCAAGGTCCGAGCAGGCACATGGGGGGAGGGGTTTATTAGTTATTGGGAGCTCCAACGTTAGGCGGGTGATGGAGCCCCTTAGGGAAATAGCGGGAAGGTCGGGGAAGAAGGCCAGTGTTCACTCTGTCTGCTTGCCGGGGGGTCTCATGCGAGATGTGGAGGAGGCCCTACCGGCGGCGATAGAGAGCACTGGGTGCACCCGACTGCAAATTGTTGCTCATGTCGGCACCAATGACTCCTGCCGTCTGGGTTCAGAGGTCATCCTCAGTTCGTACAGGCGGTTGGCGGAATTGGTGAAGGCGGATAGCCTCGCTCGCGGGGTGGAATCAGAGCTAATTATTTGTAGTATCGTTCCCAGAACCGATCGCGGTCCTCTGGTTTGGAGCCGAGTGGAAGGATTAAACCAGAGGCTCAGACGATTCTGCGGAGATCTGGGGTGCAAATTTCTCGACCTCCGCTATCGGGTGGAGAAATGTAGGGTCCCCCTGAATAGGTCAGGCGTGCACTACACGCCGGAAGCGGCTACAAGGGTAGCGGAGTACGCGTGGAGTGCACATGGGGGTTTTTTAGGTTAGAGAATCCCCTCCCTAGGCCCGACTTGACGCCTCCTGAGACGCGGCAAGGTAGGAGTAGGCAAAATGCAACAGGGAATAACAATATTAATGTGCTAATTGTAAACTGCAGGAGCGTCTATAGAAAGGTTCCAGAACTGCTCTCATTAATAAACGATAACAACGCCCATATAGTACTAGGGACAGAAAGTTGGCTGAAACCAGACGTAAACAGTAATGAAATCCTAAACTCAGATTGGAATGTATACCGCAGAGACAGGCTGAACAGTGAAGGGGGAGGCGTGTTTATAGCTATAAGAAGTGCAATAGTATCGAAGGAAATTGACGGAGATCCGAAATGTGAAATGATTTGGGTGAAGGTCACGGTTAAAGCAGGCTCAGACATGGTAATTGGATGTCTCTATAGGCCCCCTGGCTCAGCAGATGATGTGGCTGAGCACCTGAAGGATAATTTGGAAAATATTACGAGTAGTTCTGGGTGGAGATTTTAATTTGCCAGATATAGACTGGGAGACTCAAACGTTCATAACGGGTGGCAGGGACAAAGAATCCAGTGAAATTGTAATGTTGCAGCTTTAATTTGCTATGCTGAAATCGGTGCTAATTGACAATGAAAGTGGGGTTAAAAGCCGTGATCTGTCTGGGGACGTTAATTGTGGATTACTGGGCAACTGTTTCATCAGATATTTAGTCTAGGTTTACCAAGCAGACAAAACCGGTAATATACATATATAAAAAGGAGAATTTAAATAAAAGGAAAGAAATCAGTTAATATTTGGAAATTTATTTTAAGATTGTTCATTGAAATTTCAGCATATTATACGTGAGTTATAACTGAGCTGGTGTCTTATTTACGATTGAAAAGAATGTGAGATTGTAATCTTACGGAACACATAAAATATGGAGCCAAGATTGGGAGACTGGATACAACACTGCATTCATAAAATAACACACGAAGAACATTGAAACATAAGCAAGAAGAAATTAACCACAACCAACAGATTCAGTTTTTACCCAAAGAAATTACGTTCATACCACAATCCTGTCCGTCATGTAATTACCACACACTGGTATACTAAATTCATATTAACTCTTTGTGAAGTCTTCGCAAAAAGAATAGCTGAGGGCTACTTTGATGATTACACCACATGCTCCACGTGGTCAACTTGGTTTACACAAAGCGTACAACTCCACAATAATTTTGATAATTAAAATACATTAGATCGAAAAGCAATTGACAAAAGAAAAACCTTGAACTGGTTACTAACGTCTTACTATTAACCTGATGGGTCAAACAGTTATATAAGCACGTGGTACTGGTCTCGCAAAGTACACCCCACGTGGGTTGAACATAAAGAAAAGCATAAAGAAAAGTTGCTATATTAAAAAAATATTCTCAAGACGGGACGTTATAATCTCACGCACATTCGGATTTAAGATTGATGAACTTAGTTAGAGTTACTGATCAACACGTGGTTCCACTTTACTCACAAAGTAGTAACAAAGCAACTACCGCAAAATAATCTGAATTTACACGATAATTACACTGCGCTGCAATTTAAGATAACATCGGATATTTTAGACCTAAACCCGAAATAAAAGTGATTAAATTTTCAGTTAGGCCGAACTTAAGAAATCCATTGTCCTACGGACTTAACAGACACGCGCTTAGCCGGAGATCTTACCACTTCAGACGCTCGCCACGGCCACACAGCAACTGCCTACTGCTTCCTGAGGGTGGCTCACAAAAGACCCACGGAAGTGGCCAGAGGGGCAGCTTCCTATACCAACATGACAACGGACGGACAGGACCATACTAAGGATAGAAACCTCTTTGCTTTTAGGAAGCGTAGCTACCTGTTCCGACGTTGGTCCTACTGTTCTCTAGCAGACAGCCTTGTCTGCTACCCTCAAGCATGCAACTAGAAATACATATGCTCATTCATCCTCTCACACAAAAGGGAAGGGGGATGACAGTATCTTATCATATACAGTATATAAAAGAAAGCGGATGTAGGTTCCGTATGAGACTGTGTGACATGAATTACATATAAGAATTACATATAAACTGTGCTTTAAAGTGTAGTAGTGTGACAGATCGTTCTTGTTTATGTGTAAAAGTAACACGTTCCACTGCTCAGTCTCCTCCCAGATAGTCAGAAACGCCACAGTACATTTAGAAGAGGAATTTATTCCATAAATGGCAACAGATTTAAGAAATTAAACATGAAAGGAATCCAACAGAGACCTTTCAAAATTTTTTTAAGTGCTTTATCCGAAAACTACCTTGAGCAGTTAAACAGAGAACCGACTCGTGGCGATAACATATTAGACCTTCTGGTGACAAACAGACCCGAACTATTTGAAAAAGTTAACGCAGAACAGGGAATCAGCGATCATAAAGCGGTTACGGCATCGATGATTTCAGCCGTAAATAGGAATATTAAACAGGGTAGGAAGATTTTTCTGTTTAGAAAAAGTGACAAAAAGCAGATTTCAGAGTACCTGTTGGCTCATCACAAAAGTTTTGTCACAAGTACAGATAGTGTTGAGGATCAGTGGACAAAGTTCAAAACCGTCGTACATTATGCGTTAGATGAGTATGTGCCAAGCAAGACCGTAAGAGATGGAAAAGAGCCACTGTGGTACAACAACCGAGTTAGAAAATTGCTGCGGAAGCAAAGGGAACTTCACAGCAAACATAAACATAGCCAAAGCCTTGCAGACAAACAAAAATTACGCGAAGCGAATTGTAGTGTGAGGAGGGCTATGCGAGAGGCGTTCAATGAATTCGAAAGTAAAGTTCTATGTACTGACTTGGCAGAAAATCCTAAGAAATTTTGGTCTTATGTCAAAGCGGTAGGTGGATCAAAACAAAATGTCCAGACACTCTGTGACCAAAATGGTACTGAAACAGAGGATGACAAACTAAAGGCCGAAATACTAAATGTCTTTTTCCAAAGTTGTTTCACAGAGGAAGATTGCACTGTAGTTCCTTCTCTAGATTGTCGCACAGATGACAAAATGGTAGATATCGAAATAGACGACAGAGGGATATAGAAACAATTAAAATCGCTCAAAAGAGGAAAGGCCTCTGGACCTGATGGGATACCAGTTCAATTTTACACAGAGTACGCGAAGGAACTTGCCCCCCTTCTTGCAGCGGTGTACCGTAGGTCTCTAGAAGAGCGTAGCGTTTCAAAGGATTGGAAAAGGGCACAGGTCATCCCCGTTTTCAAGAAGGGGCGTCGAACAGATGTGCAGAACTATAGACCTATATCTCTAACGTCGATCAGTTGTAGAATTTTGGAACACGTATTGTGTTCGAGTATAATGACTTTTCTGGAGACTAGAAATCTACTCTGTAGGAATCAGCATGGGTTTCGAAAAAGACCGTCATGTGAAACCCAGCTCGCGCTATTCGTCCACGAGACTCAGAGGGCCATAGACACGGGTTCACAGGTAGATGCCGTGTTTCTTGACTTCCGCAAGGCGTTCGATACAGTTCCCCACAGTCGTTTAATGAACAAAGTAAGAGCATATGGACTATCAGACCAATTGTGTGATTGGATTGAGGAGTTCCTAGATAACAGGACGCAGCATGTTATTCTCAATGGAGAGAAGTCTTCCGAAGTAAGAGTGATTTCAGGTGTGCCGCAGGGGAGTGTCATAGGACCGTTGCTATTCACAATATACATAAATGACCTGGTGGATGACATCGGAAGTTCACTGAGGCTTTTTGCAGATGATGCTGTGGTGTATCGAGAGGTTGTAACAATGGAAAATTGTACTGAAATGCAGGAGGATCTGCAGCGAATTGACGCATGGTGCAGGGAATGGCAATTGAATCTTAATGTAGACAAGTGTAATGTGCTGCGAATACACAGAAAGATAGATCCTTTATCATTTAGCTACAAAATAGCAGATCAGCAACTGGAAGCAGTTAATACCATAAATTATCTGGGAGTACGCATTAGGAGTGATTTAAAATGGAATGATCATATAATGTTGATTGTCGGTAAAGCAGATTCCAGACTGAGATTCATTGGAAGAGTCCTAAGGAAATGCAATCCGAAAACAAAGGAAGTAGGTTACAGTACGCTTGTTCGCCCACTGCTTGAATACTGCTCAGCAGTGTGGGATCCGTACCAGATAGGGTTGATACAAGACGTAGAGAAGATCCAACGGAGAGCAGCGCGCTTCGTTACAGGATCATTTAGTAATCGCGAAAGCGTTAAGGAGATGATAGATAAACTCCAGTGGAAGACTCTGCAGGAGAGACGCCCAGTAGCTCGGTACGGGCTTTTGTCAAAGTTTCGAGAACATACCTTCACCGAAGAGTCAAGCAGTATATTGCTCCCTCCTACGTATATCTCGCGAAGAGACCATGAGGATAAAATCAGAGAGATTAGAGCCCACACAGAGGCATACCGACAATCCTTCTTTCCACGAACAATACGAGACTGGAATAGAAGGGAGAACCGATAGAGGTACTGAAGGTACCCTCCGCCACACACCGTCAGGTGGCTTGCGGAGTATGGATGTAGATGTAGATGTAGAAATCAACTAGGTACGAATACACAGCTGTCACCCAGTAACACAGATGTAGCAGGGCGGTACGTCAATCGTATTTTGAACCGGTACAATACACAAATATAATTATACATTTATTGTAGTCAAATAGCCCTACACATAAGAATTCATCCTGACTTCCTTATCCATGCAGAACCAGAAGCAGAAAATGGCTGCCTCAGTTCTTGACAAGCTTACTGTTAACGGAAAGTCGTCAAACGTTAATGCACTTTTTAGCATATGTAACCTAATGAAAGACTTCATTACAGCTAAGATGATGTCGGATCGGAACCTGCACGTCGAATGTATAAAAGAAATGATTCCCTGCTTCCGTGAAGCAGGTTATTTGACCTACGCCAAGATTGCACGTCTACTTCACTATTCGTCGCAGTAAAAAATTCTGGCCAGGCATCTGGTCAGACATGACCACAGAGCAGGTCCTGAAGTCGACGATGAAGAGCTATGGAGGGGCATCTCCTGGTCTCTGAATAACGGGTAGCCTGATGTCTCAATTACCGGTAGCATCACACATGAAGACGTAGGTATCCTGGTACTGCGGATAGCATTAACCTCATCTCAAAATAACATACGTTTAGAGAGGAATTGGAGGGACAGTTGCCTCAAAGTCCTGTGCTCGCCAACATCATGCAGGTTCATCCCACAGGATATTCTTTCCCATCATGCAGCAAGCGGGTATGACACTATTTCCCCTGTGGACAAAGGAAGAAGAAAGTCAACACCACTTACGGGCATAACCCTTCCCTGCCAGAAGCAACAGCATGTAAAATTTCTGAAGCAGGCAAAACATTTCCTTTGGTATTGTGCGATGGAGACATGAACAGAGACACACTATACGACCTTTACTATTGATAGTTTTCTAAATCTGCGAAAAAAAAACAGATTACAACTCGTGAGACTATTGCCTACGCGGGAGTAACATCCTTTCTGTACCTGCCTACAACTATAGACATGGCGGTAGCGAAGTGACTCCATCAGTTTAGGGCTGGACGATGTGATACCTGTTGATGACTAAAGTTATATATAAAAAATAAGAGGGCTGATTCCCATGATAACGAAAAACGCAGATGCGGACTCCTATCCGAAAGAGTATGGCACAAGGGCCTGCGGCTTCAAAAAAGCAAGGCGCCGGCAGTCGGTTTTTGGAAAACATTGTTGGTGTGATGCAAGCGACAATTTATCCGTGTTGGATCTCAGCAAAGAGATTGCTCAGAGGGATTGCGACAATGGGGAGACTTCATCGCTGAGGAGAAAGTAGAAGCTGATGCCCAATTTGTCTCGCCGTATGGACCAAACAGGTCAAGGCACCAACTTTTTTGTGCGATCATGTGTTCTGCAACATTTTTTCGTACTAATTTTCATTTTTCTGAATTTAAATTTAGCTGGTAAGAAATGGCGTTGTATTAGGAAGGGAACTTTGACAATTAGAAGCACCTATCATGAAATACTCGATTTTTTCCATTTTTACGTAGGGTTAGCAGAAATGAGCATCCGATTGCGGGTAAGGGGGGAGAGGACGCAATTATTGATGTTTTCTTGATGTTAAGCGTTGATAATTAGTGGCACATAGCATTATCCTTTTAAAATGTTGTAAAACATTGAAACATTGTTTGTACAAAACTATAACGCTAAAACCTGTCTTTTTTGCAGTTTTAGATAGTTTGAGAATCTTACCGTTCATTCAAGGTCTGTACCTTAGTAGGTAAATGATGTAAAAGTACATTTAACCAGTGCAAATTGAGGATATATTTACGCTAGAGGAGAGAGGGCTGGATGTTTTCTGTCATAAGCTGTGAGAGGCAAAACAGTCATTTCCGACAGATTCAAAAAGATTCACCACCTTTCATAAGACCATAGCTTCTAAATGAAAATTGAGGTAAATCTAGGCCTACAAAATTTTTATTTCTAGAAGAACAGTTGAGTTTTAGAAAGGTACGTCTTTTACACGTATGCACATACAAGCTTTAGGTATTTCCGTTTATGGTCAAAGATTTTGTGTAGGCTAAGTACAGGAGAGTTGGACCACCTTGTGTATTTCCCAACTTTTTGAACTTCGGGCAGCATGGTCTTATAGAACGTCATACAAGCTCAACTACATTATATTATTCAGGCAATGTCGCTTAAAATACAAGAGATATGATAAAATGAAAATATAAGTCTGTGGGCCATCTCGCCCATACATGTACGTGATAGGTGGACTGAGAGAGATGGACCATATAAAAATGGCTATACACGAAGAAAAGAGTCAATTCAAATTATATATTTTAATTTCGAATATATTTTATTGAACTATATAAATTATTTTAGTCGAAAAGAATATCAGTTTATTAGTCCCGGCGGAGGTTCGAGTCCCCCCTCGGGCATGGGTGTGTGTGTGTGTTTGTCCTTAGGATAATTTAGGTTAAGTAGTGTGTGAGTTTAGGGATTGATGACCTTATCAGTTAAGTCCCATAAGTTTTCACACACATTTAAACAATATCAGATTATTATAAATGTTGAGTGAACATTGGTTTTCCTAATGAGTTGTTGGTTTTTGAAGCATTAGCCTGTCTTTCTCTCACCACAGCAGTTACACTTATTACCAAATGTTGAACAAAGTTCATATGACCATAGTGATTAGGAGACACGCTGTCTGCAATCGACATTTTTATTACTTTCGTAATACAATGGTGTCCAAAATTAAAACAACAAACGGAAATTTTGCGAAGTTCCGTTTATTTTCCCACAAAACAGTATAAACAGATGACACCAAAGTACAAACACAGTAAAGAAAACAGAATATAAACATCTGTAACATGCAGAACAGTTGACGAAAATGTTCTTCGTTTTTCCAACTCAACAGATTTGCACACACGTTCCGACAATTGGTTAATGTGCCTACTATGGGGTGTGATCACCTCTGGCAGAAATGGAGGCATGACAACGTCATCAAAATCATGTCGAGGCAATAACGCCCATTTCTCCTGCGGAGCTGCTCGCAAGTCTTGCAAAGTGTTTGGTGCATGTTAACGTGATGCAACCCGTCTCCCAAGTGCATCCCAGACGTGCCCAATGGCATTCAAATCGGGAGAGCGTACAGGAAACGCCATGAGTGCAGTATCTTCCGTTTCCAAGAAAACATCAACCACTCGTGCTCTACGAGGTCGAGCTTTATCGTCAATCAATATGAAGTCTGGACGCACAGCACCTCTCAACAACAATACATCAGACTTCGTCACTGTACCTGACAGCAGTTAAACCTTTCCGATTCACCCGTACAATTTCATGAAGAGGTGTTGAGAGTCGTCAAACCCTGACCACACCATCAGCGATCCTCCTTGATATCGGTCTCTTTCCACAATGTTAGGGTCTCGAAATCGTGTTCCACATTCCTTTCAGATAGGAATCCGTCGAGACTCACTCTCCAGACCAAATCGGGACTCATCTGTGAAAAGAACAGTGGCTCACTCTTCGACCGTTCAGGTGGCATGTTGACGACTCCACTCTAGACGTTTCCTCTGTGAAGACGGGTCAGAGGCACACGTAAGGCAGCTCTCCGACAGTAAAGGCCACTCTGTCGAAGCCTTATCTGCACCGTTTGCCTCCATACAACACGTCCAGTGGATCCTGTGACGTTCGATACCAGTTGCTACGCAGTACTTAGGCGGTACCATTGTGCCTTTAAAGACAAATAATGGCCCTCTCTTTCTAATGTCACACGTGTTCGGCCCTGCCCTGGATTCCGTGATACAGTTTCAATCTCTATAAACATTCGCCACATCCGAGAAACAACAGAACAATTCACATTAAGCCAACGGGCCACACGAGTTTACGACTGTCCTACTTCCATTCTTCCTATGGTCCTCCAACGCAGAGAGTCCGGTAGGTGTCTTCTCTGACTGTGTCCACAGCGACTGTGGAGGTGGGACTACCCGACAATCACTACTCCATTTGATAGATGCGCTGACGTCAGCGTTGGCGTGGTTTCTCGTTGACCGAAATGCCACCTTCCGTACAGAACACTATCGTACGGACATCTGCACAGTTTGCATGATTATACCGTGAATTAAAAGCGGGACGTTGAAACAGCGGTTTGCTTTAATTTTTAATACTAGCGTAGATTCCAAAACACCGGCCAGGGCAGCCGAGAGCGCTAATGCGTAGCTTCCTGGACATGGGTAGGAGCCCGGATCGAATCAGCTAGGGGGATCAACGACGAGGGCCGGTCTGCCGGCCAGCCTGGATGTGTTTTTCAGGCTGTCTTCCACATACCACTAGGTGAATACCCGGATGGTCCCCACCTTCCGCATCAGTTACAAGATTCGCAGACATTTGACAAATCGTTCGCACTGTTCCATAGCTTAAACTAGATGCAGACAGCTGGGGTACACTAATTCCGTCCCAGAGGGTTTGGGGTGGCGGCAGCAAGGGCATCCGACCACCCTCTGCAACTAACACTGCCAAATCAATAGTAACACGGCCGACCCCGCGTTGAAGTGGTACAAAGGCCCCAAGAAAGAAAGTGTAGATTCTAAAACACCCAATACATTCATCTTCATACCATTTATGGAAGGTATTTTCACAATCTTCTACAATGTCTGCATCTAAAGAAGATGGTGAGCTACATGATGTACGTTTTCTTTTTAGCTTCTTCAGTCTGTTTTTGTCTCCACTAGTAGTTCCCTTTGATGATCTTTTTTTGCCTTTTCCTATTTCCTTTACTTTCTTATCTCCCTTTTTCTTTATAATTTCAATGTTTTCAGCAGAATTTAGCCATTTGAATACAGTTGCTGCCTTCATCTTAAAATTCATGGTTTTTACCAATAGAAGGAACATATTTCTTCCAAAATTTTTGTCTGTGTTCGGTTAGCAGTAGTCAGTTTTGAAGTGGTAATTTTGGAAGTTTAAGTTTGGTAGGAATGGAGTCCGAAGCGGTATCAGTGAAGATGGTTGGTTGGTTGGTTCGGGGAAGGAGACCAGACAGCGAGGTCATCGGTCTCATCGGATTAGGGAAGGACGGGGAAGGAAGTCGGCCGTGCCCTTTGAAAGGAACCATCCCGGCATTTGCCTGGAGCAATTTAGGGAAATCACGGAAAACCTAAATCAGGATGGCCGGACGCGGGAATCAGTGAAGAAATTTGGTTTGTGCAGATAAGTCTTTTGATGTGCTTAAGATCATTAGGCCTTCTGATGAGCTTTGAATTGGTTCGTTGACCTGTGCATGACATTCTGCACTTCCATTTGTTGGCGTAGACATGTGTTCCGACAAATAAGCATAGTCTCGAACTGTGACCACATTCAGCGGATTATTGCTCATGCTTTGAAGCTAAATTTAATTGCGCACCATCTCTCCCACATTACTTAAGTGGTCCATCACTCGCAATAACACTGGGCCATCTCTCCCGATTGCCAGGGGGAGACGACCCACTGCGACTTCTATCTGCAAGTAGCGAACTCGATAGTCATTTTAGTTTAGTTTCATGCCTACACATTCGTCAAGCTCGCTGTAAAGAAACTGCATCAACATTGTACAAACTAAGCGTAACTACCAAGATTGTGTAACAACACGAAAAAACTTCCCGGCGTATCACAACAATTTTTCTCCAGAACTAACACGAAAATAAGAGCAACATTTTGGCACCATGTTTGTTCACAAAAGAGCTTCCTCACAAGTAACAGGAGCTTCTCTCTAGCTGCTCGTTTATGAAATACGCCACTGGTCACTGTCACCAAGTGATCCAACTCTCCCGAACATACCATACCCTCCACAAATGTTCAGTGTGCCCTCAACCGGACACACGACAACGAGAGATCCCGAGAGGTCCTTTACGATGCATACGACATTAAGGTAGTTAAGAAACGCTCTGACCTGCAGGAGCCAGAGTGGTGGAGCCACGAACTGAAATTTTTCGACGTGTTCTCACAACTGTGGGAGAATGGAGACATGCTATATATCTAGCCAGTTATGTGAATCCCATAATCAGGCGGCCGAGTGAGATAGCCAGCTAGCTGCGGACCTACCGGCAACCACATGAACCGGGAATTTGGAGCTGGCACCAAGGTAAGTGTGCGGTTTTGAGGTATAAACTAAAATTCACTCTGGCTTCTATCTTCGTTCATGTTCACAATTTGATCAGTAGTATCAGAACACTTATTAGAGGACATTAATAGGGGTGATTCCACCGTTAGCTTTTATTGCGGCTTGAACTGTCCTGGAGACGGTTTCAGTGTCGTGTCTGGATGTCTGTGTAGGAATGGCAGACTATCCTTCTTCAAGAGCCGAAACCATAACGGTTTTGATACTGGGCGCTGTCTGTTCCGGAGAAGTCTCCATTCTAACTTATTCCAAAGGTGTTCAGTTGGGTTCATGTAGGCATTTTGCGAAGGTCGGTACATTTCATAAATGCTACTGCCCGTAGGCCGTTGCCTCACAAATGTTGCTTTATGACAGCGTGCGTTGCCATGCTGATTCAACAGTCATCGCCTCCGAAACGTTCCTCGATTGTATACAGAACACAAGTCTGAAAAATGTCTTCATATCCTTCCGCATTTAGCGTTTTCTAAAGCGCAATATAAAGACCAAATCCTGTCCAGGCATTTGCCAAACCCAAACACTTTAATCGGATTACCATAGAGTATAGAGTGACTCATCACTCAAAATCTTTCGTTTCCAATCATCCACCGTCCAGTGACGTCCCTCTTCACACCATCCTAAGTGCCGCTTAGCGTTGACTACATAAATATATTACGCTTGGCTTATGAGGAGCTGCTCGACCAATACACGTAATTCCTTTCAACTCTGTACGCAGAGTATTGTTCTAGCTGGACTGCTGGTAGCACATCGGAACTCACGACTCATTCCTTCCGCTGATTTTATGCACCTTTTACAACCACACTCTGCAACGTTCAATTATCCCTGTCCGTCGGAACATAAGATCTTGGTTTAACTGAGATTGTTCGCACTTACACTTCACAATAACATCACCAATATTCGACTTGAGCAGTTTTAGAAGGGTTTAAATGTTCCTGATGGATTTGTTGCCAAGGTGACACTCAATGACTAGTCCACTTTGAAAGTTACAGAGGTCTCCTGACCGACCCACTCTACTGTTACTGTCCCCCCCCCGCCACTTTTTTGTCCAGATACTTCTGATAAGATAGAGTAAAAGATACAGTCCAGTTAAGCGGCTCAATGTTTTTGAAACAATATGTACATTGTTTAGGATCCAGCACCGTCTATATAACTATGAACCTTAATGTTTGCAACACACTTCATTTGTTGGGAGCCGAAATTCCCGCGTCTAACTTCGTGTATTCTTTCAAGGAAAAGCCAGAGGCAACTCAGCGCAAAGCACTGTATATTCCCCGCTCTACGAAGTTTGAAGTGATGCTAATTGTGACAGACTTTTGCAGAGGTGGAAGATGCAAGGGAGCAGGAGAACATCTCCATCTGGGGAAGGGTGTGACGGGCGTCCATTAAGGAGGGTAGCGACCAGCAGGCAGCGTATCGCTGCAGCCCCGGCAGGCTGTCTGTTTTGGCCGACCTCTGTCTTTCGTGTGCCGAGTCCGTTATTTCTGGAGTAGCAGAACTAATTACAGGCTGACAGATTTTCCTAACTGGATGTAATTACATTCTGCAATCTAGTATGTAACCTCTAACTATCTTGAGTTCAGCAGTAATCACAGTCATTGCAGATGTGTTATTCATTCTTTACATTATACACTACTCGCCATTAAAATTGCTACACCACGAGAATGACGTGCTACAGACGCGAAATTTAACTGACAGGAAGAAGATGCTGTGATATGCAAATCATTAGCTTTTCAGAGAATTCACACAACGTTGGCGCCGGTGGCGACACCTACAACGTGCTGACATGAGGAAAGTTTTCAACCGATTTCTCATACACAAACAGCAGTTGACCGGCATTGCCTTGTGAAACGTTGTTATGATGTCTCGTGTAAAGGTCGGATTGTAGCCTATCGCGATTGCGGTTTATCGTATCGCGACATTGCTAATCGCGTTGGTCGAGATCCAATGACTGTTAGCAGAATATGGAATCGGTGGGTTCAGGAGGGTAATACAGGACGCCGTGCTGGTTCCCAGCAGTCGAGATGACAGGCATCTTATCTGCATGGCTGTAACGGATCGTACAGCCACGTCTCGATCCCTGAGTCAACAAATGGGGACATTTGCAAAACAACAACCATCTGCACGAACAGTTCGACGACGTTTGAAGCAGCATGGACTATCAGCTCGGAGACCAGGGCTGCGGTTACTCTTCACGCTGCATCACAGACGGGAAAGCCTGCGATGGTGTACACAACGACGAACCTGGGTGCACGAATGGCAAAACGTCATTTTTTCGGATGAATCCAACTTCTGTTTACAACATCGTGATGGTCGCATCCGTGTTTGGCGACATCGCGGTGAACGCACATTGGATGCGTGTATTCGTCATCGCCGTACTGGCGTATCACCCGCCGTGATGGTATGGGATGCCACTGGTTGCACGTCTCGGTCACCTTGTAACGCCGGAAATGCATATCCTCCTATTTCCATCTATTGTACTATAAATTTGTTTTCGTTATTTTTGTTACCTGAATATATGACATTTCTGTGTCTTTGCATATTGTAATTGTTTTACTATTTGTATATATATATTTATGCATTTATGTCGATGTATAATTGGTTTGTTTCGTAAATATTATTTGTATTTTTACGCTGGGTCTTGCCTAGGGAAGACTGCTATCGAACGATTACATCGATAGGTCGTGTGAAGAATCAAAGTGTGTAGGATCTTTGGTAGTGTTAACTCTGCTGCGTGGAGCGCGGGCAGAGAGAGTCTGGCTGGAGTAGTGCAGTGGAGCAGGTGTGTTGTGTGACGCTCCCGCGAGTTGCCGCGCTTTCGGGGTTGGGCAGCATGTAATTGCGCTCTACTTGCTATGATACACTCCTGGAAATTGAAATAAGAACACCGTGAATTCATTGTCCCAGGAAGGGGAAACTTTATTGACACATTCCTGGGGTCAGATACATCACATGATCACACTGACAGAACCACAGGCACATAGACACAGGCAACAGAGCATGCACAATGTCGGCACTAGTACAGTGTATATCCACCTTTCGCAGCAATGCAGGCTGCTACTCTCCCATGGAGACGATCGTAGAGATGCTGGATGTAGTCCTGTGGAACGGCTTGCCATGCCATTTCCACCTGGCGCCTCAGTTGGACCAGCGTTCGTGCTGGACGTGCAGACCGCGTGAGACGACGCTTCATCCTGTCCCAAACATGCTCAATGGGGGACAGATCCGGAGATCTTGCTGGCCAGGGTAGTTGACTTACACCTTCTAGAGCACGTTGGGTGGTACGGGATACATGCGGACGTGCATTGTCCTGTTGGAACAGCAAGTTCCCTTGCCGGTCTAGGAATGGTAGAACGATGGGTTCGATGATGGTTTGGATGTACCGTGCACTATTCAGTGTCCCCTCGACGATCACCAGTGGTGTACGGCCAGTGTAGGAGATCGCTCCCCACACCATGATGCCGGGTGTTGGCCCTGTGTGCCTCGGTCGTATGCAGTCCTGATTGTGGCGCTCACCTGCACGGCGCCAAACACGCATACGACCATCATTGGCACCAAGGCAGAAGCGACTCTCATGGCTGAAGACGACACGTCTCCATTCGTCCCTCCATTCACGCCTGTCACGACGCCACTGGAGGCGGGCTGCACGATGTTGGGGCGTGAGCGGAAGACGGCCTAACGGTGTGCGGGACCGTAGCCCAGCTTCATGGAGACGGTTGCGAATGGTCCTCGCCGATACCCCAGGAGCAACAGTGTCCCTAATTTGCTGGGAAGTGGCGGTGCGGTCCCCTACGGCACTGCGTAGGATCCTACGGTCTTGGCGTGCATCCGTGCGTCGCTGCGGTCCGGTCCCAGGTCGACGGGCACGTGCACCTTCCGCCGACCACTGGCGACAACATCGATGTACTGTGGAGACCTCACGCCCCACTTGTTGAGCAATTCGGCGGTACGTCCACCCGGCCTCCCGCATGCCCACTATACGCCCTCGCTCAAAGTCCGTCAACTGCACATACGGTTCACGTCCACGCTGTCGCGGCATGCTACCAGTGTTAAAGACTGCGATGGAGCTCCGTACGCCACGGCAAACTGGCTGACACTGACGGCGGCGGTGCACAAATGCTGCGCAGCTAGCGCCATTCGACGGCCAACACCGCGGTTCCTGGTGTGTCCGCTGTGCCGTGCGTGTGATCATTGCTTGTACAGCCCTCTCGCAGTGTCCGGAGCAAGTATGGTGGGTCTGACACACCGGTGTCAATGTGTTCTTTTTTCCATTTCCAGGAGTGTAGCTTCTGACATGGTGTCGCGGACGGGAAGCATTAGCTGGCGCACATCAAGAGCCTGTTTCGCCTGGTGACCGTGTCGAGAAGAAGGCGCGCCAACATCCAGCTTCTGCAACAGCGACGGCCGACAATGAGTGACTGTCGCCACTCCTCGATCGACGGCTTCAAACCTTCAATCAACCAACAAGGAAGACTGGAAGCACGTAAAGTTTTAGAACTGTATGGCAGACCTCAGCTTTTCAAACTGTACCATTTTCGTAACTATAATTACAGCAACTTAGCATGAACATTTGTTGCTCATTGTCCCAATTGCATTACCAAGCAGGGTCCTTTCCTTTTCCGGAATGAACCCGAGTGTCGTTGAAATTCAAACGCCAGCATTAAAGTAATGTTATAGCATTCCACTGCTTAAATTTCAAAGTTCAATTAAAGTATTCATAGCTGGCTACAATATTTAGATTACACAAGCACAAATTAAGAGTGCGAGTTTTGTTACCGTATTTTAGCTTACCTGTGACTGCAGCTCAGCTTAATACGTACTAAATTTTACTATTGTTAATTGTTCAGAATCATTTAATTCAAGTTCAAAGTTAAATCTCTTATTTCTAAATTACGTAGATTCAAGTAGCTTTTGAAATGAATGTTTAGGTAGTCCAAGACTAACAGTATTTTACTGAATTTCGAGGTGCTTCAGAAAGAAAGCTCACTATTAACTTCAGTCACTAAATCAACTTTCGATTTTCCGGTTTTATTAATTCTTCTGCTAAATTAAGTCAGAGTGTAGCGAAATTTATTACTTCTGACTAACTTTCAGTTTTCACACTACACTTGTCAACCTTCAGTTGCCACGCTTCTAGTGCTAATTATATGTGTAATAATCTTTCTTTTTCAGTTACTATAGTAATTGTCCTTAGGACTGGCGACCGTAATTTCCCCCAAAATCTCAAGTATCTAATTACCGCTAGTTAATTGTTAATGTAATGGCCGCACATTTACTTTCTTTACTAACTTTACCCCTTTTCAAAATTAATTTCCACCAGTTTCATTTGCATTTTTCCTTTCATTTAGATGTAACCCTTTCCTCCCTCTTTACCGACAGTTTAACTTCGGTGACGATTGCTTTTCCCAAATTTCCATTAGGTACACGCGGTTTAATTTTTCACTGTCATTAAGGTCGATAAGTGAGGGGGAGGTTACAACCTCTTGTTCGCATTGACGGCACTTTGAACAGTAGACGTTACATTTCAGATGTATTACGACCTGTGGCTCTACCCTTCATTGATCCCTGCGAAACCCTACATTTCACCAGGATAATGCACGACCGCATGTTGCAGTTTCTGTACGGGCCTTTCTGGATACAGAAAATGTTCTACTGCTACCCTGGCCAGCACATTGACCAGATCTCTCACCAACTGAAAACGTCTGGTCAATAGTGGCCGAGCAACTGGCTTGTCACTTTTGATGAACTGTGGTGTCGTGTTAAAGCTGCATGGGCAGCTGTATCTGTACAAGCCATCCAAGCTCTGTTTGACTCAATGCCCAGGCGTATCAAGGCCGTTATTATGGCCAGAGGTGGTTGTTCTGGGTACTGATTTCCCAGGATCCATACACCCAAATTTCGTGAAAATGTAATCACATGTAAGTTCTAGTATAATATATTTGTCCAATGAATACCCGTTTATCATCGGCATTTCTTCTTCGTATAGCAACTTTAATGGCTGGTAGTGTATATCCTGTCATTTATTCTGGTATTTTTTAACTATTTATCTGTACTACTGAACTCATATTGCGGTTATCCAGTCATCTAATCCCTATTTCAGGTTGCCTGTCTAACAGCTTCAAGAGAGAGCAAAATATTTAGATTCCAGTATTTTATATAATCATTGACACAAGTGAAAAATCTTAAATCCTGTCTCAATCCTACCATTAAGAGATATAATCTTACGATAAACGTTTGACACAATAATGTAACTATTACAGATACAAACTGCGTACGGTAGTGGAAATCGGTATAAAGTATTTGTAGGAAAATTAACATTGTCGGCTGGAATAGGAGTCGTTGTGCACAATGTATATGGAATAGTAAGAGATCCAGTCCACCGACAAATGCCGTCAAATGGTATCGCAGTTGATGTCAGTAGTGCAATGTATAATAAGAAATCAACGATTGAGATGGTAGCTGGTGGAACTCAATATAAAGGCTCCGTAGGTGTTAGTGCGTACATGCCTTATTGCAGGCAGGAAACAGACCATTTGTGACAGTGCGTCTTGTGTACATAAAAGACGATTGTGACACTGTCGTACAGAAAACAATTATCATCTGATGAAAAAACCTAAAATTCGTGCATACAAAGAAATGGGACTCTCTAGTCGTTAAATCGTCAACGCGTTGAAAAGTTCAGCTCCGGTGATTGATAATTTCTTTAGATTGCCTGCACGATATGCTCAGAAAGGAAAATATCGACATAGTGCAAAATTATCTGACGCATCAAAACTGTCCCTTTTGAGCAAAACAAGATCCGCAAATGGTTATTCTTCCCAAATTGCTGATTTGTAGTTGCCAGTAACTGTCAGACGTGTACGGCAAATTTTGTCTCATAACAAATATCTTGTATTCAGGAAACGACTTGTTGTTGTTGTTGTGGTCTTCAGTCCTGAGACTGGTTTGATGCAGCTCTCCATGCTGCTCTATCCTGTGCCAGCTTCTTCATCTCCCAGTACCTATTGCAACCTACATCCTTCTGAATCTGCTTAGTGTATTCATCTCTTGGTCTCCCTCTACGATTTTTAAACTCCACGCTGCCCTCCAATGCTAAATTTGTGATCCCTTGATGCCTCAGAACATGTCCTACCAACCGGTCCCTTCTTCTTGTCAACTTGTGCCACAAACTCCTCTTCTCCCCAATTCTATTCAATAGGTCCTCATTAGTTATACGATCTACCTGTCTAATCTTCAGCATTCTTCTGTAGCACCACATTTCGAAAGCTTCTATTCTCTTCTTGTCCAAACTATTTATCGTCCATGTTTCACTTCCATACATGGCTACACTCCATGCAAATACTTTCAGAAACGACTTCCTGACAGTGGTTAGGCACTGGACTCGCATTCGGGAGGACGACGGTTCAATCCCGCGTCCGGCCATCCTGATTTAGGTTTTCCGTGATTTCCCTAAATCACTCCAGGCAAATGCCGGGATGGTTCCATTGAAAGGGCACGGCCGACTTCCTTCCCCGTCCTTCCTTAATCCGATGAGACCGATGACCACGCTGTCTTGTCTCCTACCCCAAACAACCAACCAGGCTACAACCCTGTCTCACTCCCTTCCGAACCGCCGCTTCCCTTTCATGCCCCTCGATTCTTACAAGTGCCATCTGGTTACTGTACAAATTGTAAATAACCTTTCGCTCCCTGTATTTTACCTCTGCCACCTTTAGAATTTGAAAGAGAGTATTCCAGTCACCATTGTCAAAAGCTTTCTCTAAGACTACAAATGCTAGAAATGTAGGTTTGCCTTTCCTTAATCTATTTTCTAAGATAAGTCGTGGGGTCAGTATTGCCTCACGTGTTCCAACATTTCTGCGGAATCCAAATTGATCTTCGCCGAGGTCGGCTTCTACCAGTTTTTCCATTCGTCTGTAAAGAATTCGCGTTAGTATTTTGCAGCTGTGACTTATGAAACTGATAGTTCGATAATTTTCACATCTGTCAACACCTGCTTTCTTTGGGATTGGAATTCTTATATTCTTCTTGAAGTCTGAGGGTATTTCGCTTGTCTCATACATCTTGCTTACCAGATGGTAGAGTTTTGTAAGGACTGTCTCTCCCAAGGCCGTCAGTAGCTCCAATGGAATGTTGTCTACTCCCGGGGCCTTGTTTCGACTCAGGTCTTTCAGTGATCCGTCAAACTCTTCACGCAGTATCGTATCTCCCATTTAATCTTCCTCTTCCATTTCCATAATATTGTCCTCAAGTACATCGCCCTTGTATAGACCCTCTATATATTCCTTCCACGTTTCTGCTTTCCCCTCTTTGCTTAGAACTGGATTTCCATCTGAGCTCTTGATATTCATACAAGTGGCTCTCTTTTCTCCAAAGGTCTCTTTAATTTTCCTGTAGGCAGTATCTACCTTACCCCTAGTGAGATAAGCTTCTACATCCTTACATTTGTCCTCTAGCCATCCCTGCTTAGCCATTTTGCACTTCCTGTCGATCTCATTTTTGAGACGTTTGTATTCCTTTTTGCCTGCTTCATTGACTGCATTGTTATATTTTCTCCTTTCATCAATTAAATTCAGTATTTCTTCTGTTACCCAAGGATTTCTACTAGCCCTCGTCTTTTTACCTACCTGATCCTCTGCTGCCTTCACTACTTCATCCTTCAGAGCTACCCATTCTTCTTCTACTGTATTTCTTTTCCCCTTTCTTGTCAATTGTTCCCTTATGCTCTCCCTGAAACTCTGTACAACCTCTGGTTTAGTCAGTTTATCCAGATCCCATCTCCTTAAATTCCCACCTTTTTGCAGTTTCTTCAGTTTCAATCTACAGTTCTTAACCAATAATTGTGGTAAGAGTCCACATCTGCCCCCGGAAATGTCTTACAATTTAAAACCTGGTTCCTAAATCTCTGTCTTACTATTATATAATCTATCTGATACCTTCTAGTATGCCGGCCGGTATGGCCGTGCGGTTAAGCGCTTCAGTTTGGAACCGCGTGACCGCCACGGTCGCAGGTTCGAATCCTGCCTCGGGCATGGATGTGTGTGATGTCCTTAGGTTAGTTAGGTTTAAGTAGTTCTATGTTCTAGGGGACTGATGACCACAGATGTTAAGTCCCATAGTGCTCAGAGCCATTTGAACCATTTTGAACCTTCTAGTATCTCCATGATTCTTCAATGTATACAACCTTCTTTTATGATTCTTGATCCAAGCGTTAGCTATGATTAAGTTATGCTCTGTGCAAAATTCTACCAGACGGCTTCCTCTTTCAGTTCTCTCGCCCAATCCATATTCACCCACTATGTTTCCTTCTCTTCCTTTTCCTACTGTCGAATTCCAGTCACCCATGACTATTAAATTTTCGTCTCCCTTCACTACCTGAATAATTTCTTTTATCTCATCATACATTTTATCAATTTCTTCATCATCTGCAGAGCTAGTTGGCATATAAACTTGTACTACTGTAGTAGGCATGGGCTTCGTGTCTATCTTGGCCACAATAATGCGTTCACTATGCTGTTGGTAGTAGCTTACCCGTATTCCTATTTTTTTATTCATTATTAAACCTACTCCTGCATTACCCCTATTTGATTTTGTATTTAGAACCCTGTATTCACCTGACCAAAAGTCTTGTTCTTCCTGCCACCGAACTTCACTAATTCCCACTATATCTAACTTTAACCTATCCATTTCCCTTCTTAAATTTTCTAATCTACCTTTATTATATACTACAGAATGTACGTACGTGCAAAATTATGCCGTTGTATGACACTTACTTCAGGAGACATGATTTCAAAAACATTGAGAAGCGTGAAATATTAGCTTTTCTTAAATCGGGGCACAGATTGCCCATGCTACACTCATCCAGTTTTAGTTTTGACATTTTCATTAGTGTGTGGCTTAATAATCCGAAATTAATAAAACCAACATAATTATGGTTATGAGTCTTCAACCATACAGATTTACCATGTGTAACGTCAAATATTTAACACACTGACTGATTTATAAAGTGGTAAGACATTTGAAGCTACTTTGTACGCGCGAGGTCGATTCTTTAAACAATCGAAGTTGGAGGGAGGACGCTGTTACTGGTGTGCCTCTAACTGATAAAACAAAACTTTGCTACACGGCTACTAGAAGTGGCAACTGAATCTGAAGTGGAGGTTTGTAACGCAGCAGCTACATTCATAATCTAGAATCTATTTTTCTAATGATTGCCGTTTCTCTGTAATTGAGTTACATACAATTGTGCATTTCTTCTTCTTCTTTTTCTTCTTCTTTCTGTGGCTTCACAACCCCGCGTGGGTCTTTGCCTTCCAAACAACTTCTTTCCATTCTTCCCTCTAGTTTACTTTCCTTCTCCATCCACTGATTCCAAGAGCTCTCATGGTTTCTTTCACGTCGCCCGTCCATTGCTTAGGTGATCTTCCTTTTAATCTCCTTCCTGTCGGTTTCCATTGGAAGACCTCCTTTGTAGTTCTTGTGTCTTCCATCCTTAGGACATCTCCCAGCTAGGCTATTCTTTTACTTTAATTAACCCTACAATATCAGCTCCATGTATGATATAATCTAACTCATAACTGATTCTTGCTCTCCAGGTATCATCACTACTTAGGATCCCTTCATAAATTTTCCATAGTATTTTTCTTTCAAATAGACTACTCTGAGTTGTTGTTTATCACTGCTGGTGAGCGTCCATGCTTCACATAACCTTAGATACAGTCATTCTGAACTGTCGATTTACCATCCTAGATGTCATTAGCCTTTTAAATGTATGGTAATACTATTACCACATAAAATACGGGTTTTTATTTCAGGGGATACGGAATTTTCTTTATTTGTATTAGCTCATAGGCATTCAAAATCCTCTATATGCTGAAAATTAATCTTGATGCTGACAGGTTATCCAGGTTATTGTCCCCTGTTCAATGGAATTTGGTATATTTAGTTTAGATTCGCTAATTTCTAGTACCCTGTGCTGTGCAGCTTCTTCCAGTTCTGCGACTACTCTCTCCAGCGACATCCTTCATCTGCTAATAACTGAAATGTCCTCAGCACTACGCAGCAAACTGTGCGGTTCTGATACTTATGTGCCCACATATTTGCAGTACATATTTACTGTCTCCATATAATTGCTTCTAAGGTCAAATGGCAATGTCTGACTCATTTACTGATCTCGACACAGTCGGTTAACTCCTGATCCACTCTCCCCACTGTCTTGAAACCTGGCAATGTTGTCTTAGTAACCGAAATACGTTTGGATGGTATTCCAAGCAGTTTTATATCTTCTAACATCTCTTCCCTTAGTAGACAGCCAAAGGACTACTCGAAGCCACGGAGATAGTGCAGAGTCCTATATTATCTTCATATGCTTTTTCCAGTATTTGTCTCTGGATAAATGAGTGGCCCACAGTTGATCTGTTAGCCTAAAGCCATACTATATCTTCCGCATATGATACTAATCTATTGGATAGGATTCCACATAAAACCTTATATGCTGCATTCAGCAGAGTGATACATCTGTAGTGTAAGACGTCGTGGTCTCCTGACCTTCATAGCTTACATATTCTGCCCTCACAATCATACTCCGCACATCAAGACGCTTTATTCGAACCCAAATTCGATAAGATAAAGTCAATGTCGTGTGAATTCATGTAAACGATATGCAAATAGCAAGTGCACACTGAGGTTGAAATACTCGAGGCTGGCGTACACACACACACATTAAACACGACGGTCACAGAAGCTTCTAGTTCGGGAGAGGCAAACCACATGCCAGGAGGCGAGTCCCTTCAGAGGACGAGTCAACCTATCTACGTCGGCCAGCGACCGCCCGTAGAGCAGACAGTGTTTGCCCGAGTGAAAGGGAGAATGACCCCATGTTCGGCTTAAAAGCAAATTCCACTACATTGTGTGGGAGCGCCCAGCCTATGCATTCTTTACATACATAGCACGCAGTTTCAGAGGTTTTGGCAGGGAGATAGCAAACGCCAAACGCCGATGCTACAGATATCCAGATTGGTCGCCTTAAACAAAACGTCATTCTCCCGTTTTAGAAGAGCAATGCTGATTGGCCCCTACATGTATGGCATGGAGATGGGCCGTTCCGTTGTCACTCTTGGAGCGAGAACACATAACGAGAGCATGTGCGCTCATACAGGAACAAGTCTCTCCTCAGTACTTCACTGGGAGAGCACCTCTGTCGAGAGCGAAACGGAGTGCGACTCGATATTGAGTCTTGCAATGAAGCATTGTTCACTGTGTAGGCTGCCACACTTATTGTGTGGTGTGAACGGACAGAGATAGTTAAACGCCTGCAAGCGAATCTTTGAGTGGCATCGCGGTGGACTGGTTATCTGACCAGTGTACCACGGCAATAGTTAGACTAGGGACGAATAAGAGTCCTTGACATCAACAAGGTGTAGGGAGAGTTGGAGAGTTTGATTGGCGAAGGTCAATCCAGATAGAACAAGAGTTATCATATTTGTCAGCAGCGAGCAGCATAGACAGCAGTCATCGCAGCTTACGGTATTGTGCACTACGTTCTTCCGAGCCCCATATTTCCTCCACAACAGTATTCTTGACTGCATTTCACACAAGACAGCCTTGACTGTACATAGCAACATTCTAATGGATAATTATTCAAGTTGAGTAGGTACGGCTCTCAGCCATTCTGCCAAGACAATAACAATCTTAAACTTTGTATAGAAATTTCATTAGCGAATGCTATCCTTAAGAGGTAACCTCAAATTCCGAAAAGAACCCGGAAATAACTTGTTCAGTTCATAACTAAAAGTGCCATTGTGATTTTTCAGAATTTTTGCAAAATAAATAATAATTTTCGTTAGTTCCATGTTTTTCTGACACTAACTAGCACTACTCCAGTACCCAAGTATCCCACTAGTTACATAAGAAATTTTGTGATTTTTTGTGTCAATTCCTTACAGCGGATGACTCCAGACGATATTTATTGCTGAAAGTTTTTCAGGCATTTCTCTTTAGAACGTTAGGAGCGTCTGTCTGACGTCTGTAGTAGTGTGGGGGTGGAAATTGCGTCTTGCATGAGCCACAGGGTAAAGGGTACGTTTCAGATTAATTCGTTGCACAGAATGACAGAATAGCACCCACACCACACTCACAGTAGTTATAGCAATATGTCTTTTCACCTTTCTTCCAGTTGTACATTTATTTGTAAAAAATGAGCTACAGTTTTTTAGCAAAAGATAACGAACAGAATGCCATATCTATAGAATTTAAATCGCCATTCTAAAGATTTCTGGAAGAGGAACCAAGTCAGTTACGTAAGCTGATAAAGGACACAAACAAATCCATACCGGAAACCGCCAGGAAAATAATCAAACAGGCTTACAATTGATTCACAGTAAATACGTTTATCCTTGATTCAGCAAAGACTCATATTATGCAACTGCATCAAGTAAAAATGACTTAACAGTTATCAGAAGCTAAAATTAATGTTCACACACTGCATTAGGCTACATGTGTAAATTTTGTAGGCATCCATATGGATAACACATTCAGCTGTCACCAACACATGGATACCTTAACTACAATAATTACTTCTGACTGCTTTGCAGTAGACATACATCCCACTGCCTTGACCTCTATATTGGATTGCATACTTGCAGTCAATACCGATCTGTGGCATAATAATTTGTGGCAATGTGGCTGAGGTAAAGAAGCACTTATTCTACAGACACGTTCAGTAAGTATATCATGTTAAGTCAATAACCAAACACCTTTCTGGAGCCTATTCAGGGACATTGTAATTCTTGTAATCACGTTCATATACATCCATCACTTATAGGCAATTGTCGTTAATAATAGTTTACTTAAGGTGACTGTGGAATTTAGAAGCTAGAATAATTTCCTTATAGACTGTCTAGGGTAGATAATGAAAATTTGTATTCTAGTACAAAAGTCCACAAAAGGTTGTTCGCAGATACCAGAAAGGAAATTCCTCTTCTATAATATAGCAGAATATTTTAGCTTGAGGATGTAAGTTAGGTTAATAATAAGACGCTTTTTAAAAAGGTTTTTGATGCTTCCAATCTACCGTAGTCTCAAGAGTAAGTAGGAGGTAACAAGATGACTAACTAGTGAAGGACAAGCAGCAGTGGCTTTCTCAAACTACGATAGTGGATTGGAAAGTTCTCGGCCTGATAGTGAAAATGAGGATTAGTGAGTTCGTCCTAACCTCTTGAACATTTATAGATTTCATTCGTTGCTATTCCAGTGACATTCTTCCACCTCTCTGGAGTTTCTGTGGTAGTGCAGTAAAACACTTGTTGACAGCTGCAAGTGTTTTTTAGTTGTACGAAAATTGCTGACCTGTCAGGAGGACGTAGGGTTTTGGGTGGAGGTGATGTTTAAAGGAATTAAAGATGGGTAATACATGGTTGTTCCAATGTGACATAGCGCACATCCGTGATTTTCCTTTTGCCTAGACACCTTATCAAAATGACTTTTTTCTGCAAATCAGGTCTCTTTTCTCCAATTTTTGGATCAGATACCGTAGAAAGATAGAATAATTTTTCCCAGTTCTTGTACTACCCTTTTGGTGGTAGTTGGTGGTCGTAATTGTTTCCGAGCGCAAAAACACCGAAGACATGACTTTCCCTACTGATGACAATGTCTTCGCCTTCTTTGGAGGTAAAGAACTGATTTCTGCTGATGTGTCATGCTGAATCTATGTTTCATCCGTTGTCTCATACAGGTGCAGAAAATCAGTCTTTGGTTTTACGAAAACATGTCAGACATTGCACCGTCGACTGGGAGAAAACCACGCACCTATTTTTTGCGATCCATGGGCGAGACCGGGATCTTTCCAGAACAGCCTCCTAACTGCTTTTCTCCTAATTTACACATACACTTAGAATCCAGAACTGTACCTGCTGAAAGGTGTCTGGTCCTCTTTCGGAAAGCACTACAGCAGGGATTATCTGGGGCATGGCTTCCACAAGCAGTTGTTAAGTTCCAGGAGGCAAGTAACACCAGATGTGTACACACAGGTCGTGCAATTCCTGTAAATTACGGGCCGGTGGTTCGAAGCATGAAGAAATGCAGGTGGTTCGCAAAAAATTTCACGTTGTCCACAGCTGTCATGGTGCTTTTGGTCATTACCACAAGTCCCTTGTAAATCCAGGTAAATGTTTACCATTACATTATACTACCCTCATCAGCTCGAGATGCTGGCTTATGCCTGGATTATGAAATATCCGGCAGGACGTTCAACCTGTTGTAACAGTAAACCTGACTCATCTGAACATGCCACACGTTTCAATCGATCCACAGTCAAACCTCCGTGGTTTAGAGGGCACTGCACTGCTAACTAACTACCCTGTTGAACCAACATGGGTACACACAGCGGACGACCTCTGCGGAGGCCCATGTTCGACCAAGTGCGCTAAAAGATGCGCTCTCTTATGCCTGCACCACCATTCTATTCTGTCTCCAGACCTGCGCAGATAATTGCAACCATCCTACCCCAGGTCCTGTGATGAGCAGTGGACTTCCAACCCGTTATCACCTATTCGTGGCTTCACCATTCTTCTACTGTGTGTTGCCGCTGAACTGCGGAGGTCATTCATAAAATCAATGTCCAAACAGCGGACGCTCGTGGACACACTTACAGGAGCGAAATATCTCTCAGGTAGACTCTCGCCAATGAGCAGAACCTTCGATTTGGAAATTTAAGAGAACTGCCCGATGCCTCCTCATATGTCGCCACCCAAGTCAGAGCCGCGCGAACTTCGTCTTCATTGCGGATTTAGAGGACTAGATCGCCAGCATAGGCTGTACAACAGAAGCGGAGTCCATGCAATGTCAAACCCACCAGGCGTCGGCAAAGACCCTGGAGTAAAGGCTCTAATGCCAAAGCATACAGTATCGTGGAAAGTGGGCAACCCTGTCGGACAGAGCGCTGGATAGCTAGAGGCGCGGTGAGGCGACCATTACAGAGTATTCTTGAAGTCACGCCACTCAAGAGCCGCATTACCACTGTAACTATACGAGCCGGAAAACCCATTTGTTGGAGGACAGATTTCAGAAAGGTATGGTCGACACGATAGAATGCCTGACTGAAGTCAAGCGATGCTAGTGCGCCAGGTAATGTTGTGACCGCGCGAGCGCGATCATGTCCCTGTAAATACAAAGGGCCGTATGGATGTTATTGTCACCGCACAGCGAAGTCTGATCTTGCTGCCTTCTTGAGTCGTGAGGCCAACAAACGGGTAAAAATTTTCATGTCACTGTTGAGTAGAGCGATGGACCGGTAACCACAGATCCGTGATCGCCCTTGTGGCTTAGGGACCAGGATGATGACCTCATCAAGGAAGGTGGCTGGGATCGTCGTTGTGAGTGACATCAAAAATGGTTCAAATGGCTCTGAGCACTATGGGACTTAACATCTGAGGTCATCAGTCCCCTAGAACTAACTAACCTAAGGACATCACACACATCCATGCCCGAGGCAGGATTCGAACCTGCGACCGTAGCGGTCGCGCGGTTCCAGACTGTAGCGCCTAGAACCGCTCGGCCACCAAGGCCGGCGTGGGTGACATCAGTTCAAGGCAGATGGACATCCAAGTAGGTACCAAAAGATAGCTAAAACACTTGAAAAATTCGAGGAGGAGGCCGTCAGGTCCAGAGGACTTGTTGGGAGCTCCCACTATGATAGATTCTAGGACTTCATTGGGTTTCACTTATTCCTGAAGTTCTTGAGCCACGTCCTCTGGCACGGTGTTGACAGTCAGTGCTGAACGGGGCACTTCGTAGTATATCGTCGTCCTTCTGTTTCGGTGAGGTCATGAATGTGAGCTCGAGGACGACGTCGGCGTTCTGTGAGGAGCTGGTACATAGGTGGCATTTCGTGAGGCATATGGTCATGAGTGCAGGTTTTGACAAGGGTCCCTTCGAAGCACCGTCGCATGAGTGAAGTTATCTGCGCTTTAGCACGATGCACTATCATCTGACCGACAGCAGAGAGTGCCATCGAAGTGAAGTCACGAAGCAGTGCATAATAAAAGTTCATGGTGCTCGCTTGCCAAGCTTTGAAGTCTTTGCCATATCCCATCAGTGCCCTGCATAGAGCTGGTTCCACGCATGATAGCCACCAGGATAAGGTGTATGTATATGCGGGGCAACGTTGGCAACAGAGGAACCATGCATCCTCAAAGATCCGTCGGCAGTGAGAGATAGACAGGTGGGAAACGTTTAACTTCCACAGGTCGTTACTGTGCCACACCTGTTGGCGGGCGAGGACGACATTGCAGATGAAGGCTTCGTGGTCAGAGAAAGCCAGACGCCATACTTCGGCATGTCGATTGTCGGCAGCAAGGGAACGTGTGAGGTATATACGGACGAGGCGACTGGACCAATGCGCCGTATAGTAAGTGAAACCTGCGCAGGTGCCATTAACCTTTGTCCACGTGTCAACAAGCTGAAGTCTGTCTATGATGACAAAGAAGACCGCACACGGAGAATGACGTGGAAGTTGGTCATCAGGCCCTTGTGTGGAGCTGAAATCGCCACCGAGGACCATTTCATCCAGGGGTCCCTCTAAAAGCGGCGTTACCTCGTCAGCAAAGAAGAAGTGTCGGTCACGACGTTGACTGGAGCTGGACGGCGCATATACATTGAGGATGCGGACGCCGAACAGCGTGAGAGTCATACCTCTAGCATTAGGAAGGTACGCTATATCTTCAGCAGGGAGTCCAGAGCGGAGGAGGATGGCCTCCATTACACAATGGTCAGAAGCATGGGAGATGTGTGCTGTGTAGCCATTGGAAGCGTAGAAATCAGCAACGATCACTTCTTGGAAGAGGTCTATGTCGACATCAGCAACATAAATGGCCTCATGGAACATTGCCAGTTTGTGTGAAGCCCGAATGGTGGCCAGCTTCATAGTCGCGATGCGGAAGTGTTGTGGGCGTGTTCCCACCATTGGCACAGATCTTCTGGCAGAGTTGTCCAGCTGGCGCTTAACATCTGGTACAGTCACGGCAGCCGCAATCACTGGGTGGTAGGTGGGTCAGGCACCTCCAAGGGGCACTCTTTGGCAAGAGAGCCATGATCTCGATCTGGTTCATTGGCGACATCATCAGCCCAGGAGACTGGAACAGATAGCAAGCGACTGTCGCACTCATCGAGGGCGAGGTGTTGTGACGCTGCTGTAGCGGGATCCAGGGAATCTCCCTCCATGGGATACATCGTTGTCAGGTGGGATCGTTCCTCAGGTGGGACATCAGGACCGACCACTCCTGTCGTCAGGGCACTCGAAGGGAGGTCACTGTCTTGTATCCACTCCAATGTCTGTGATACCACATGAAGCAAATGGTTCAAATGGCTCTGAGCACTACGGGACTTAACAGCTATGGTCATCAGTCCCCTAGAACTTAGAACTACTTAAACCTAACTAACCTAAGGACAGCACACAACACCCAGTCATCACGAGGCAGAGAAAATCCCTGACCCCGCCGGGAATCGAACCCGGGAACCCGGGCGTGGGAAGCGAGAACGCTAGCGCACGACCACGAGCTGCGGACACCACATGAAGCAGTATGTCGTCGGATGGCGTTTGACTTCTCTTCTTCCGTTTTGGGGGCGACTGCTACTGCAGTGGTGCTTTTCTGTGTCAGAATGTGGATGTTCAATGTCCGAGGTTGCGCCCGTGTGAAGAAAAGCAGAGGTAGGCACCACACTCGCATCGAAGTCCATCGCAGTGGGCGGGGTCGTCATCAAGCCCACTCATTTCCAGTGGGGAGTGCCGGGGGGAGAACAGGTGCTTCCTGAAGTGACGCATTGGGGCATCGTACAGCTGTGGTATAGCTCTCCGATAAAAAAGTGTTCGTCGCTTTGGGAACTGAGTCACTGGTCGGGACCTGGAGCATACATCGACGGAAACATCTGACCAAGCATGGTCCTTTTGTCCGCAACCGACAACGTCTGCGGCTGGCCATCGTCCTTAACGATGGCTCGTACGCCACTTATCAGCAGATAGTATGGTATATGGTTTGGAGAGTTTGATCTTGATTTGGCGGACACAATTCAACACGTGGTATGTCGTGGACGTCTGCAATTTTTCCGCGATATGGCCCACAACATTGCCGTAGGGTCGGAGAGCTTCGACGGCCACGTCTTGTGGCATTTAGAGTGGGAGCTCAAAGACCCGAATTGTTCAAAGACCGAAACCAGCGAGATCTACCGTTACCTCACCAATATGTCCGTGAGAATGCTTAAACATGAGTCCGTGTGCGTGTTGTCGGACTATCTCAGCACATGCTTCCTCCGTCGTCATTTTAGTACAGACGATACTGCCAGTAATAGAGAAGTGAATACCTATCACTTCCTGGGGGTCCAGACGTAGCTCTTCACGAGTGAATTGTTCAATTTCATAAGCGCGTGGTCGTGAATGTTCGACTTGGACTGTTACTTTAAGTGTCACTCGGCGGTAACAGTGCGATACGAGGTGCAGTAGTAACGGACGCTACACAATACGAAATACCGCGACGCGGAAGTAAACAACTGTGGTGTACTGTACAGCGCGCGGAGCCGGTCCGCACGCTACCACGGCCCAAAGCCGACTGAATCTTCTTGGCAGATTAAAACTGTATAGTGGACCGAGACTCGAACTCGGGACCTTTGCCTTTCGCGGGCAAGTGCTGCACCATCTGAGCTACCCAAGCACGTCTGAGGAACCGTCCCCACACCTTCATTTCTGCCAGTACCTCGCCTTCTACCTCTCAAACTTCACAGTAGCTCCCCTGCGAAACTCGCAGAACAAGCGTTCCTGGAAGGAAGGATATTGCGGGGGCATGACTTTGCCGCAGCCTGGGGGATGTTTCCAGATTTTCACTCTGCAGCGGATTGTGCGCTGATTTGGAAAAGTTTGGAAGGTGAGAGGCGAGATACTGTGGGAACGGTCCGTTAGTCGTACTTGGGGAGCTCAGTTCGCTTTCAGCAGTGGTGGGGCGAGAACGTAACACTGCGTCCGGCCGTACGCGACCGTGAGCGATTGCTTGTGTTTACCTTCTCACGGCGCGAGTTGTATTTGTTTCAAGTTCAGTGTGACTATGGCACACACATGGCGCCACGATACGATCAGAATTACTTTCCAACCAGATCACGCACGTGCTCGAGTCTATGAAATAGAACAGTTCATACGCGACGATCTACGTTTAGATCTGGCGACTGTCGTCGGAAAGCATTTTTCTATAACGGCGAGCGTGGTTTATGTCAAAATGACCAGTGCAGAGGTCTGCGCAACAGCGGTGTCTAAATACGCGAACTCACTCAGATTCAAACATTCTGACGGGCATATCGGTGCAGTGACGGTGTACCATGCAGGCATGGGCCTGAGGACTTTAAGGGTTTTTGAGCTCCCCTTCGAGGTCCCAGAGGAAGTTGTCAAGAACGCCTTCCGACCATGTGGCAATGTCATCAGCCACGTTGCAGAAAAGTGGCAAACTTTTTCGACGTATAAGGTCTACAATGGTGTGCGCCAAATTAAACCTGAGCTCAAGAAACATGTGCCGCCCTGTTTGAACATCGGTGGCTGTCGTGCAATCATAATGTACGACGGTCAACCGCATACCTATTCCGGATGTGGGCAGGAAGGATATGTTTGTTCGGGCTGCTTACAACGAAGACTTACGCAGAAACCAGTGGGAGACGGGTACGACAATCCTGCCCCTCACATACCCTCAGACGACGATGCGCACCATAGATGAGGAAGAAACGGGCGGTCTGGCACATCCATCGACGTCAGAAGGACCAAGGGAGGAAGAGAAAGGACCTACGATGCCAACCAAGATGTCGCCCCATCCACAGCAACAACAGCTTCAACAGTCCCGCGGAATCCAGACGCAACATAACATTCAGGGCGCGATGGAATGGACGCGAACATTGTCCCGACCGCGGCTTTTCTAGCTGAAGGTGAAACAACGCTGGATTGCCTCTCACATTCGGATACAGATGTCCACGTTCGAAAGCAACGTTCGCCTACATGACGCAAGCTACGTCGGCGGACCCCTTCTGAAGATTGCCTCCTATGCACGGCCGGTCAAGAAGGTGACATCTCGTCAGACGATATGGATGCTGCGCCTGCTGAAGATCTAAGTGGTTTAGATGGTTCGCTTGCCCATACCACGAGTGCCCAGTTACTTCTTGCACCACAGATGCAGCAGGTCGCGTCGATGGATGACGCTCCGTCCACCTCTTCCAAAGACGATGTGGGTGAAAGAGATGTAGGTGTCGATCAGCTACAGAGCATCGTGTTGCACCTACAGTGGTCGGACGTTGTTGAGGAACTTCCTGGAGAGGGCACGAGTGACAGGGACGGGGTGGCCACTCCAAGCGTGAAAGACGGTAACGGTGTAACGGGTTCGGTGGGTCCGGCATCTCTTGCAGTTATCTTCGACTGTCATGGCGTCTACCCTAGGTGAAGAGGCTAGGCAGCACACCATTCACCTTGCTACAATCAATATCAATGCGATAAGGGTACAACACAAACTGACAATGCTACAACGTATGCTCGACGCGGCGGACATCGACGTGTCACTCTTACAGTAAGTATGTGTCGCTAGTTTCCCAGACTTCTACGGATATACGGATATACACGCCTCTTCTACCGATTGTGATGTGGCTGTCCTGCTACGGGAAGGCTTGGCGGTTACGGACGTACTGTACCTACCGAGTGCAAGAGCCATGGCCGTAACTGTCAACGGTGAACGACTCATCAATATACATGCGCCTTCAGGATCAGAGAGACGGAGAGATCGAGCCCGCTTTTTTTCTGAAGATATTACGCCTCTGTATGAGCCGCATAGACGATATAATGATCGGAGGCGATTTTAACTGTACTTTATCTTCGTCTGATCAACAAGCACATCACGTCCCGCGTGCGGCATTGGAAATGCTAGTGCATGACCTCCACCTGCTCGACACGTGGCGCCAGATCCATGGCCCAGCTCCTGGTTACACCCGTTATACAAGTCATTCGTCAAGTCGGTTAGACAGGATTTACGGCACAAGCACCCTTTCGACTGCGGCGAGAGGAGCAGAGCTCTGACCCACTGCATTCACCGACCACACAGCCTATATTTGCACCATTGCCCTCGAACCTGCACGTGTGTGGCGCAGTAGGCCCCCCTTGAAACTGAACGTCACCCATCTGGATGAACCGGCATGTAAAGGTGCTATCGAAGAGTCGTGGAACGCGTCCTTACAGCTTCGTGGTCGTTACTTATCGACCCTCAGTTGGTGGATTGAATGTGCGAAGCCTGCTCTTACTTAGGTGCACCTTCATGGTTTACGGCCGGGAAGCGGCGGCATGGAGAAGGAGCACAGAAAACTTTTATTACACCGTCCTAAGGGAATGTCTTGCTATGGAGCCCTCACCTGACAGGTAGATCATAGTCAATCGCGCGAAAGCGCAGCTCGTCTCCTTAGCACGGCATCATTTACAAGGCGCTGTTATACGGTCGCGTGCTCCAGACACGATACAATCAGAAAGGCCATCTATCCCCCACGTGCTCTTAGAGCGCAGGAGGCGCCGTAGGGCGCTGATGACCGACATGATAAGGGACGACGGTCGACACGTGGCAGAACAAGCAGATATAGCAGAAGACTTCTACGGGCATTACGCTCACCTTCATTCAGCAGCGCTCCCTGATTTGGCGACGGTAGACACCGCTTCTGCACATGTCTACGGTACAGTTCCACCAGACATGGTACCGACTTTACAGCGAGAAATAACAGAAGCGGAAGTGCTCGACGCCATTCGTAAAGGTGCTCCCCATAAATCACCAGGAATCGACGGACTACCATTAGAGTTCTATCGAGCCTTTAAACAACTGTTGGTAACGTGTTGGGTTGAAATTTGTCAGGAATTGATGTCCCCAGGTATACCGTTGCCTACACCGTTCTTGGAAAGACTGATAGCACCCATCCATAAGCCGAAGGGACGGAATTATGTCCGCGATTATCGCCCCTTAACGTTGTTGAACAGCGACTTCAAGATCTTTTCGAGGCACACTATTGCACGTCCTGTGCAGCGATCATACGTCCTTGGGGAGGGGGGGGGGAGGACCCAACAGCATCAGAACTGCGTTATGATGTCGTTACAGAGATCTCATCTCCCTTGCACGGGTGAGACGCACGGGTGAGACGTTTGCCGGCAGCCCTGGCATCTATCGACCTTAGCCAGGCTTTTGACCGTGTGGGCCACACTTTCCTCACGGCCGTTCTACGCCGCATGGAATACCCCGACCTCTTTATCACAATTTTGACACGCCTTCTTCTCGAGTTCTTGTTAATGGAAGAGTGACAGCATCCATGCCGATCCGCCGATCAGTATGTCAGGGATGTCCAATACCTACATTGTTATTTGCATTGGCCTTTGAACCTTTGCTGTGTGGTCTCCGAGACAGGCTCACTGGGATACAGTTTGGCGGCTCCAATTACCGCTGCACCGCATATGCAGATGATTTCATGATCGTCATACGTGGAGCTGACGATATGGCGGCGGCTTTGGACTGGATTGCAACCTACGGCACAGCTTCTGGTACCCAATCAACGTGGAAAAGTTCGTCGCCTTGAGCATCGGGATGGGGCTACCGCCGTAACACATTGCCCACATTGAGGGGCGTCGTTGCAGCATGTCGTGATATAGGCGTCAAGTTGCAGCCATTCGTGGTGTCGTGAGCGCTGCAATGGAATAACTTTGTTCTAAAGAGAAACGTCCTACATAAAAGAGGGGCGCTGGGATGTCCTATAGCGGCACCGGCGCTCTTAGTGAAGCAGGTCGTAGCACCGTCAGAAGCAAACTCATGAGGCTTGTAGGACAACGGCGCAGCAGACATAAATGTGAGCTAACATAGAGGGCAATGGCCCTATCATGGACGTTTAGGCCGAGACCACCTTTTTCCTTGGGGAGGGTAAGAGATACGTATCTGATCTTCAGTAACATACCAGCGGTGACGAAGTATCCCAGCGCTGCCATAATGCTACGCGCCAACGGGTTCGGAATGGGTAGCGTTTGGGTGACACACTTTGCCCCTTACGCTTCAGTGATCCTGTCCGCTGCTTGGGCTTGGATTTCATGACATGCGACGCGCGACGACGCCCTATTATCGACGCCTTCTTAACCAAATTAGGGCCGGAATTGCAAATCAGCGCTTGCGATCCGTCAACATCATTCAGCGGGCGCCTTATGCCAATGTATACCTTTCATCCCGCGTGTCACCCAAACGCTACCCATTCCGAACCCGTTGGCGCGTAGCATTATGGCAGCGCTGGGATACTTCGTCACCTCTGGTATGTTACTGAAGATCAGATACGTATCTCTTACCCTCCACAAGGAAAGAGGTGGTCTCGGCCTAAACGTCCATGATAGGGCCATTGCCCTCACATTTATGTCTGCTGCGCCGTTGTCCTACAAGCCTCACGAGTTTGCTTCTGACGGCGCTACGACCTGCTTCACTAAGACCGCCAGGACATCCCAGCGTCCCTCTTTTATGTAGGAAGTTTCTCTTTAGAACAAAGTTATTCCAGTGCAGCGCTCACGACACCACGAATGGCTGCAACTCGACGCCTATATCACGACATGCTGCAACGACGCCCCTCAATGTGGTCGAACTAAAATATCCAAATGTACGGTGGCGCGTGGTGTGGAAGACTGTACACGATGTCATGCTTGATTCCGATGTTGTCTCCCAATGTTACGTAGTCGTTAATGGGTAGCTGGTGACACAAGAAAGCCTCTACAACATCCACATGGCAGAATCTCTCAATTGTGTGGGTTGTAATACAGTAGATTCTGACGAGCACCGCCTTAGCTGTGTTTGGCACCTAGTGCGGCAGATGCTGGCTTATCTCTTGCGAGTTACGCCGGAGCGCATATCTGCACGCACGTTATTGTTCCCGGATGAGACATTTTACCCCAAGACTCGGACCAACTCCGTCACCTGGATACGTGGACATGCGGCCTATTACCTCTATCGTGACGGACACAAGAATTTATTTGACTGATGGCTCTATCTGCAAGAAAGACGTCATGCTATTGCCGGGCATACCAGATATCGACGATGCTTCGCTACCTACGTATTGAGTGCCTTTCACAGCCCGCCATGTAGTTGGAATGTTCCACGCAGTGGTAGATGAGGCCAGAACGAAGTGCAAACGATCATACTTTGAAATATCTTTATCAGTGGGCGCAGTTGCTGGGAAGCCTGATTACGAAGTGGTAGCTTTATTTTCATGTTATTTATGTTTACTATCTTCGATTGTGTCTTTATTCTGTTTTAGTTTTCCAGGCTTGACTATCCATGACTGTTCGCACATTGATATCTATATGTCCATGCTGTACATAACGAAGAAAAAGTTGATAGAGCACTTCCGCGCGAAAAGCAAAGGTCCCGATTTCGAGTCTCGGTCAGGCACACAGTTTTAATCTGCCATGAAGTTTCAAATCAGCGCACACTCCGTTGCAGAGTAAAAATTTCATACTGAAAACAGCACTGAATTTGGCAAAAAATAACACCAAGATCGGCAAAAAGTTACAAAGAAATTGGCAAAAGATAACACTGAGTTTGACCACAAAAAAAAGGTTTTTCCTGTCCCTGTTAGTGGGTGACTCCAGCTGGTTCTGGCGTAACGGAAGAACCTTGGGGACTGTCTTTCTCGCCTTATCGAGACCATTTTATTAGAGTTATAGACCGTGTTACGCCGTATTAGCCTGATGCATCGTAGGAGGGGAGAATAACATTTTTGGCCGGTGTGCTTATAATGTTAATCATTTTACAGCTTGTAGCTATTTTCCATAAAGACATAAAATAAATTACTACATACAGCATAGATGTGTTCATATTCATGTCGCAATATTTATTGCTGCTGTTGCTAAAAATTAAAATTTGCGATTTTTATTCAATGGTTGGCGCACAGCATTAGTTTCCCAGCGGCAAATCCAATTATCTTTGCTCTGGAATTCGCTATGATGCGTACTAATGAAGAAAATCACCTGTAATTGCCGGGCTATCAAATAAATTATACAAATTAATGTTTTAATGCATCTCACCCATAGCTGCTGTTCGTCGCTGAATTTGCAAGACTCGTGTACTCATATCCAATATAATTTATATGCGCTACCATTGAAAACAAAACTAAAATGTAGCGAGGTAAGTTCCGCGTATGCGGTTTCTTGCTAAAGACTTATAGAGAAATCGCTTCAAGGGAAGATCGGGTAAAATACGTTCTTTAATTCTGCATCAATGTATTGCACCTTCTTTCAAAGAAATGATCAAATACGAGTGGTTTGCACTGAAGTGGATAGAAGACAGACAAATCTTTTTAAATTTAACCGAACTGTGTTTACCGATATCGTTGCTGGAAAATCGGTGTGCCTGCAAGGCTGTAGCTCTCATTAGGTGTGATTGGTACTCTACAAATTTGTGTTTCCGTTGCTTCTGAGTCAAGTAGCATCCGGAGCTTTGTTATAGCACTGCAAGGGATGCAAGTGATTCTGAGTAAATGATCATATAATCTATTATGTAACAAAAGGAGTAAGGATTTGAAGAAATGCGCTGTAATGATTGATTTATTAATGGAATTACCACTGTGAAACTCAGTATTTTTGAATTATTTTGCATGACCTATGCTATTTAGCGATATTCTGTACAATGAAAGTGACAAAAATTCCCTCACGCAGGGTTTGCACGATCCGCCGATCTACAGGCACGGTTTGCTCAACCTCCAACACTGTCTTCTCAGAAATTGACGGTCTCCCGCTCCTTTGTTCGTCGTGAATTTCGGTCCGACCAGCTGCAAACTCTCTACACCACTTACGAACATTTTTGACATCCATGCACGACTCACCACACACTTCCGTCAATTGGCGGTGGATTTCAATCGGCGCAGTGCCCTTTGCGTTCAAAAATCGAATAACTGTGCGCATTCCGCACTTGGCGGTAACATCCAACGGGAGCTCCATTCTCAACGGCTGCCTAGCCAAGACTGAGCGCCTCAGCGCGGCGTGCGCATGTTTACACACAGCGCGTGAAGCTCTCTTCATAACAGTGAGATCAACTGCCACACAGACGGAGTTCTGTACCTATAAAAAATAGGAGACCTTACTTTTGGGATTACCCTCGTATAACCTTTTCAAATCAAAGTGAAACTACACAGATGAGCCTAAATATTATGACCACTGCCCATCGCGAGATTGGATGCCATCTGGTGGCGTTGCGGCCACGTGGTGTGGTTGAGAAAGTACTTGTATACATTGAGGTGCCAAACGTCGTGGGATACCAAAATGGTTCAAATGGCTCTGAGCACTATGGGACTCAACTGCTGTGGTCATAAGTCCCCTAGAACTTAGAACTACTTAAACCTAACTAACCTAAGGACATCACACACATCCATACCCGAGGAAGGATTCGAACCTGCGACCGTAGCGGTCGTGCGGTTCCAGACTGTAGCGCCTTTAACCGCTCGGCCACTCCGGCCGGCCGTGGGATACCACCTAATATTGTTTCTAACCTACTTTTTCCCGGCGTAGTGTATTAGATGATTGATTTATTAATGAATTACCACTGTGAAACTCAGTATTTTTGAATTACTTTGCATGACCTATGCTATTTAACGATATTCTGTACACTGAAAGTGACAAAAATTCCCTCACGCAGGGTTTGCACTTGGACCACGAGCTTGGCAGCTGTAAACCTTACCCCTCCCCGCCCTCCCACCTCCTCCTGCCCCCCTCCCACACCACCACTAAGCTAGCTCTGTCGAAACATATTTAACGTTAAAGAGGATACAGTAGGTACGAAGAACACGTCAACATCCATTTCCTCTGAAGCTAGGAGCCGTCGCATGAACAGCCGCTAGCCAGATATTCACGGGAAGTTCCTCTAGAACGTAGCTAAAATTCATCAAAATCCGTGATCAACAGGTTATTTATACACATATAAAGTCGGATAATGTTGCAGTAACGTCCAATATTTTCTGGTTTGTAGAATGCCACTAACGCTGAGCACATCGCAAATGAGTTCGATGTGACTGAGGTCGTGGTTTTAGAAGTTTTTCCTCGAAGCGTCGTTCTTCCGCCGAGTGACAAGATAGCAGGTTATCCAGAAGTATCATAGACTATGTTATCTCGACAGAACGTTTCACTTAAGTGAGAAACGTTAAGTGCAGGCTGATTAACTTTACAATTCACGGAATTCGATCGTCACGCAAATTTTCATTGCTTAATGTATGCAGTCACGCGAAGTGTGGGAATTATCAGGTAGAAAATCTGTTCAGGTTACGATCGACAGCACATCCGGGGGGTGGGGGTAAAGTGCCACCTTGTGGCAGGACGGGTTTGCTCTCTCACTATCCTTTAAACAATTAGTCCACCGAACTGGATAGGTTTCAGGTTGTCTACGCCTTCACTATGCGATGGTAAATACTGGTTTATTCGATAAAAGCAGCCTTGACAAAGAGTCAACTAAATACCTACCATCCAAAGGCCATGTAACTCCAGTCCATGGGCAACATCTGAAAGTTAGTTGAACTATTGGGCGTTCGGGATTCTTGCATGACTCGTCTGAGAAATGTCTAAAATTTCCTGTGAGCTGGTTTATTGTCTTTTAACCACAGGAAATGGCTATCAAGTCCTTATTTAATATCCGGACACTAATTATGTAATGTTAATGATTGTTTCTGTAACAAGTTCACACCCAAAAGCAGCCAGAAGATATTTAGTCCAACCCGATATTTTAAACGTCATAAACAGTCACTGACCCACGACTACTTTCGAGTGAACACAATCAGTCGTTCAATAGTCTTCTTTCACAGAAGTGCTGGGCACAGTGTCTAGTAATTCGAACAAAACACGCCAGGTGGAGTTTACCTTTGACTTGAAGTCTCCTAAAATAAATCATTTACAAAGCTCAAACTTTCTCAAAATACTAAACATTATACTCGCTTTTCATCAACTACACGAGAACCAATCAACGCACAGAGATCTTCATTTTGGTGCAGATTTGATCACAGCGATTTAAAATAGGTGTTAACAAAAAACGGGTCCCGCGCGTATCTCGACTCATAGATGTGAGGCACAAATCCTTACTCAAACGCACGGGAAATGCTGAACTCGTATTGTGTATGTTAAGCAGCCAATCAAATCATCACGAGCACTTCTGTACTCGCGGTATTAATAATGTCAGCCATTTAAATTACAACACGTAAATTGGACTAGAGATCTCGTAATTTCGAAACCAGATAAAACTTAGAGAAAACAAAATACTATACCTTTTCACAAAATAAATTACTAATAAATGTAATACTCAACGCTCTTTCTTGCTGCCTTTTACAAAATCAATCTCACTCGGACATACGTCACAAATTCCTCTATTACACAACAATTTTCTCTCTTACATTTATATTTTTAATTAAATCTCACATTCTCACTCTATATATGATCTCCATTCACTCTCTGTCCCTCCAAAAGACTCATACAACCAAAACGGGATGAAATAATAATTTTAGAATGCACTATTAATTATTTCTAGGATCTGTAGCATTGAAACTAAAGAAAATTCCAGAAAATTAGATTATATGAACCTATCCTCGTGGTTGTAGTTTCAATTAATACTATAGATGCATTACAGGACCAGCTCGATTTCACAATGGCAGAACGCTTATTATGTGTTTTAGGTAAAACATTTTATCTCCGAAAGTAGTGAAGTTACTCAAAACAAAAAAAAAAAAAAACAAAAAAAAACAAAAAAACAAAAATGGTTCAAATGGCTCTGAGCATTATGGGACTTAATATCTGTGGTCATCAGTCCCCTAGAACTTAGAACTACTTAAACCTAACTAACCTAAGGACATCACACACATCCATGCCCGAGGCAGGATTCGAACCTGCGACCGTAGCAGTCGCGCGGTTCCGGACTGAAGCGCCTAGAACCGCTACGCCACCGCGGCTGGCAGTGAAGTTACTGATTTGAAATTTTAACACTATGGTTGTGTTATACGGAGAATTTGGAATAAAAGGATGAAAAAGATCGATTATTATTTAATAGTATTTCTTCAGATTCATAGAGAGTATGTGTAACGTAGTGCACGCAGCATTGGTCAAGTGCACCGCTCGCCCCGCACAGCAGCCAGCGGCGGCTGTACGAGTGTGAGAACCAACGTCTCTTCTCCTCCCGACTCCATGGAAAGCTACGTTTTCAACGCAATTTGACAACTAGTAATAATTTTCTACGTTACAACCTATGGACGAAAAATGTAACAAATCAGTTATTTAAATTTTTTCATAACTATTGTAAGGCCGTTATGTTAGTTGGATATAATAGTGAGATCGATCTTAGGAGAAAAGAGTGATAATTTCTTTGCTCATTCTCAGAACGATATCCATAAATCATCCTCGGTTTCGTTCAGAAGGATCTTATCGTGTGGGCACGTTATCAGTTGCACCTGTCCCCTCGGCAACAGAATTCTCACCTGCACTTTTATTTCACGCGCTTCCCTAATTCTATCCTTACATAATACCGCCCCCCTCCCAAATCCTCCACCGCCCACCAACCTTCACTTCAGTCGTCAAGTGAGTCAATAACAGAAATTAGAGCTCGAACGGAAAGATTTAGGTGTTCCTTTTCCTCACGTGCCATTCGAGAGTGGAATGGTAGAGAAGTAGTATGAAAATGTTTCGATGAACCCTCTGCCAGACACTTAAATGTGAAAAGTGTGAATTGCAGAGTAACCATGTAGATGTAGATGTTCTCTATATACACAAATGATCTGACCAAAAGTGTGAGAAGCAACCTGCAAATGTTCGCTGATGTCGCTGTAGTTTACGGGAAAGTGTCATTGTTGAGTGACTGCAGGAATATACAGGGTAACTTAGAGTGTCTATTTAGCGTGACGAATGTAAGGTTAAATGTAAACAAAGGCCTCCGCGGAATTTGTCACAGTCAATAAAATACTTCTGGGTTTGTGACCGCAGTGTCGACGTGTAAAATTGTCCGACGTTTCGGGCACTGTTGAAAGTGGCCTTCATCAGGTTTTTTTTTTTTTCAGCAAAAACGACCTGAGGAAGGCCATCTGCAACAGTGGGCGAAAGGTCGGACAATTTTACACGTCGACACTGCGGTCACATACTCTGAAGGATTTTATTGAGAATGATAGATTGTCCCAGCTGTAGAAAACTGTAAGTTTATGCAGACGATTAGGAAAAAGAATCTCGTAATGATCGAATATAGCATTAGCGGTGTGCTGCCTGACACAGTTACGAAGATTAATTATCTATGTTTAACACTGCAAATTGATATGAAATGGTACGAGCACTTAAGGTCGTTAGTAGAGAAGGCGAATGGTCGAATTCGCTTTGCCGGGAGAATTCTAGAACAGTGTAACTCATCCACAAAGAAGATCGCGTACAGAACACTTGTTTGACCCATTCTTCAGTGCTGGGGAGTGTTTCAGATCCCCACCAAGTGGAATTAGAGGAAGGCGTCGAAGCAGTTCAGACGAGTGCTGTCAGATTTGTTACCCGTAGATTCGATCGACACGCGGTTATTACGCAGGTGCTTCGTGAACCCAAATGGTAATCCCTTGAAAGAAGACGACGTTCTTTTCGCGAAATTCTGTTGAGAAAATTGGAAAAAAGAACTGACAGAAACTCCAAAAAGATTCATCTGCCCCATTTCCCTTAAGGACGGCGAAGTCAAGATAAGAGAAATTTGGGCTCGTATGGAGACATATAGATATCGTTTTTCCCTCGCTCCATTTGCGAGCGGAACAGGAAAGAGATTGGCTAGTAGTGGTACGAGATACCCTCCGCCAGGCGCCATATGTTACCTTGTGGCCTTTATATGTAGATTAAATAAGGTACTCAGACTACGGAAATTGAATTTACTACACTCACCAACAGTTACACAATCATATATTACACAAACGTACACTATACATATACACACTAGGCCTTCTTGTTTTTGGCTGGGATATGTTGTCCCAGAAATACAGGGTTACTCTAAATCATGGACCCATTTCGAAACTTCGTATTTATTCAAGTACAAATAAAAAGGAACAAGTTTTATACTAATGAAAAGAGGAAGTTTCAAAGTTTTTTTTTCATAATGTTTGATATCAGTTTAAAATTTAATAATTTGTAATTAATTACTTTTTAATAATTAGTTAATAATTAGAAATGTGATACGGCAAACATCGACGCGGCACCCAAACTCGTCCCACACACGCGAAAGCGTATCTGCTGTTACTGAGTGCACGGCAGCAGTGATCCGGTTCTGCAGATCATTCAGAGTGGTTGGTAGAGGCGGGATGTAAACAGCTTTATTCACATTAACTCATACGAAATATTTGCAGGGTGTGGGATCAGGAGATCTCGGTGGGCAGAAGTGCAAGGCCAGGTCCTCAAGTCCCAAGCGGTCGACCCAGTGCTGAGGAAGTGAGTCATTCAAAAAGCCTCGTACATCACGGTGCCAATGGGGTTGAGCTCCATCCTGTTGGAAAATGAAGTCCTGGAAATCTTCCATAACTTGAGGGAACAGCTATTGTTGCAACATGTGCAGGTACGTGATTGCCGTTACAGTTCTTTCCACACAAAAAAATGGTCCATAAACCTTTGCACGGGATACGGCACAGAACACGTTGATCACCGGTGAGTCTCTTTCGTGTTGCAATGGTGAATGTGAATTTTCCAAGTCCCATGTGCGAACATTGTGTCTGTTGACTTTTCCAATAAGGTGGAACGTCGCTTCATCGCTAAAAATTACACGCTGTAGAAATTCGTCATCCTCCATCCGACAAAATGTGAGAAGCTTCTCTTTGTCATTGGAGTTGAGAGCCTGCACAAGTTGTAATCGGTAGAGCTTGTACAGCAAACGCCGTCTGAGAACTTTCCATACAGTTGGTTGGGGTACTCGAAGTTCTCGACTGGCTCTATTGGTAGACTTACTGAACTGGGCACAAAACTTTCTTGAATCCGTCGGACATCATCCTCTGACAGACGCGGTCGGCCTGTGCTTTTCTCCTTTGCACACACTTCCAGTCTGTTTAAGTTGTTAAACCAACGACTAATGATTTTGCGAGTTGGTGTTGAATACCGAATTTGGTACGAAAAACCCGCTGCACTGCAATTTGCAACTCACTTTTCGCAAACTCAGGAACGCAGAAAACCTTGCGCTCCACAGTCGCCATCTCACTCACAACTGACAGTGAAACGGAATGACCGCCCTATTGCCGCGCGAACTCTACCGGCCGCTTCTGAAACAATCACTGCCCGCCCACCACCGCCCGCCATAAACTTTGAAACTTCCTCTTTTCATTGGTATAAAGTTTGTCCATTTTGGATTTATACTTGAATACATACGAATTTTTGAAAATGGGTCCATCGTTTAGAATAAACCTCTATATTACGAGGGCAGTTCAATAAGTAATGCAACACATTTTTTTCTGAAACAGGGGTTGTTTTATTCAGCATTGAAATACACCAGGTTATTCCCCAATCTTTTAGCTACACAACACTATTTTTCAACGTAATCTCCATTCAATGCTACGGCCTTACGCCACCTTGAAATGAGGGCCTGTATGCCTGCACGGTACCATTCCACTGGTCGATGTCGGAGCCAACGTCGTAATGCATCAATAACTTCTTCATCATCCGCGTAGTGCCTCCCACGGATTGCGTCCTTCATTGGGCCAAACATATGGAAATCCGACGGTGCGAGATCGGGGCTGTAGGGTGCATGAGGAAGAACAGTCCACTGAAGTTTTGTGAGCTCCTCTCGGGTGCGAAGACTTGTGTGAGGTCTTGCGTTGTCATGAAGAAGGAGAAGTTCGTTCAGATTTTTGTGCCTACGAACACGCTGAAGTCGTTTCTTCAATTTCTGAAGAGTAGCACAATACACTTCAGAGTTGATAGTTTGACCATGGGGAAGGACATCGAACAGAATAACCCCTTCAGCGTCCCAGAAGAATGTAACCATGACTTTACCGGCTGAGGGTATGGCTTTAAACTTTTTCTTGGTAGGGGAGTGGGTGTGGCGCCACTCCATTGATTGCCGTTTTGTTTCAGGTTCGAAGTGATGAACCCATGTTTCATCGCCTGTAACAATCTTTGACAAGAAATTGTCACCCTCAGCCACATGACGAGCAAGCAATTCCGCACAGATGGTTCTCCTTTGCTCTTTATGGTGTTCGGTCAGACAACGAGGGACCCAGCGGGAACAAACCTTTGAATATCCCAACTGGTGAACAATTGTGACAGCACTACCAACAGAGATGTCAAGTTGAGCACTGAGTTGTTTGATGGTGATCTGTCGATCATCTCGAACGAGTGTGTTCGCACGCTCCGCCATTGCAGGAGTCACAGCTGTGCACGGCCGGCCCGCACGCGGGAGATCAGACAGTCTTGCTTGACCTTGCGGCGATGATGACACACGCTTTGCCCAACGACTCACCGTGCTTTTGTCCACTGCCAGATCACCGTAGACATTCTGCAAGCGCCTATGAATATCTGAGATGCCCTGGTTTTCCGCCAAAAGAAACTCGATCACTGCCCGTTGTTTGCAACGCACATCCGTTACAGACGCCATTTTAACAGCTCCGTACAGCGCTGCCACCTGTCGGAAGTCAATGAAACTATACGAGACGAAGCGGGAATGTTTGAAAATATTCCACAAGAAATTTCCGGTGTTTTCAACCAAAATTGGCCGAGAAAAAGAATGTGTTGCATTACTTATTGAACTGCCCTCGTAAAATCAATTTCAACCTCCAAGTGTGATCACAGTTACGGGAAGTTTTCATTGGTCCTGAATCACATGACCTAACTGGAAATCTCCTCCTAAATGTTGCAGATTGAGACCTCGTCTCTCCCACTACGAGCTCGCCTGATCTTTGGTTGAAAATGTTTGGGCTCTAGAATGGATCGAACCTCGCACAACCCACTCTGACCTGTTCGGTAGGAAAAAGAAAAAAGATACAGCCTTTACGAGGCAGAAATTAATCAGTTATGGAGATTGTTTATCGTTGTGTGTTTTGTAACCGACGGATGTGGCTAATGCGCTGAATCGAGACTTTTCCATGCCACAGGCGTCACAGCGAACCTGAGCTGGCAACATGAGGTCACTTACATTACATCGTCTGCCCAGAAAGTCCGGAACCTGATTTTATTTCTGGCGTGTAAGCGACGTTAGCGCAGTAACTACGGTTCCATCTTCAGTTAACAACTATAAACAACAGATGTGGATTCGGCCAGTCAGTTGTGAGCACGTAGTGTTAAGTAGTATGTATGCGGCCGTAATATGTCAAAGATGTAGTCACAAATCGAAATGGAGCAAATTCTCCTTTGTAAATCAATTGAGAAGAGAAAAGCGTGTCCAAAGTTTGTCACGCACACGTCTTGACGCCCAGTCAAAAACAACGATGCGTTGACGCCCGCCGCGGGTTAAACTGTAAAAAAAAATTCATCACGGGTGACGAGACTTGGTGTTATCAGTACGAAACTATCACAAAGCGACGAAGCGCAGAAATTCATGTGAAGGCTCAACGCTTTGAAGGCATAATCGACGTTCGAGCCAATATGATTCGCAAGTTGAACAACATTCAAAAGAAGGACTTTTCTGGAAGTTTCACACGATCTGTGCATTTTTCTCAAGTGAGGGGTGGGGATGGTGAGGGGAGGGGCAGAAGGGCACTGACATCATGCATTGAAACAGTCTCTTACCTTTTCTCTATTTTTTACTAATTCAGAATGGAAATACTTTGAACTGAGCGGTAGACAGATTGAAGCACGAGAGGACGAGTGCTCCTGACGATCAAAACCAAAGTTATTAATACTGCTAACGTTAACTACGGTAGTTTCCTGAGGAATGTGTACACTGATTAATACATGAATAACTGCAACGAAAGGTAGTACTCAGCGTAAAATAGTATCAGTGTAAAACTGCGTTAAATGTACAACCGGAAGGAAGGAAGAAATATTACAGTTTAATGTTGCACCGATAGCGAGATGAATAGGAGTGGTTTGTAGCTGGTAACGTAAATGTATTTGTTCGATTTCCTCATTATTTCAATTTCCACACGGTTTACAAAATGATTTTCATATTGGCTGTACTTACCAGTTAAGACATTCTGGCTTCGTTTTGTTTGCATTACAATACTCAAATCGAACGAGATATTACTGTAAGAAAGAAAATTAAATCAGAATTAAATTTTGTACCTGCTACATAGGAAGTTCAAATCGGGAAAAGTACAACAACAGAGGAAAGAAGGAATATTAATGTTTAATTTTCCGTTGCTGTCTAGAACAGTAGAGAAGGAATACAGGTTTTGATTGGACAAGGATGGGGAATGTAATCAACTGTGTACTGCCCAAAGGAATCACTCCATATTTATATTTCATGTTACGCAATTCAGGCGAACTGTGGAAAACCTAGATCGAAATTAATTGCAGATATAGCAGGTCTCAGAGTACAGTTGTGACGTCACCGTCATAAGGCAATGGGATACGTGGCGGCGGTAATTTTGTTTCCCCACGCACACTCATTATTGACTCTATACTACGAAATTACGGAAGTTTAAAGAAGAAATTATGTAACAGGCTTGAAAATATGCTGCGTAACATCTCCATTTCAATGATAGAATCAGCACAGGTATCAGCAATGCGATTTGATTGAAGGGCTACCCCTTGGATCTGGAATAATGGACTCGTCCATGTCCTTGATGTTGCAGGAGACACAAAATTGTATGTCACTGTATTTCTGGAAGAGAATTATACATAGTAAAATTCTCGTAATAGTTGATCCGAGAGAATATAACGATTAAGAAAAATGGCTTATCTGACAACGCCGACAGGAAAGTTCGTGATGCGAGATGAACGAGAGCAGTTTACATCGCAGGTGACGGTCGAACAGTAGAGAAACAAACCGAATTAGTACTTCAATTGATATTACCAAGTGAAACATACAAAGCCGCAATGGACGTGACATTGAATGGTGAACAAATGCTTTATATTTAATAGTGACAATAATTACAGACAGTGATGAACGAAGCTTACACCGCGACACTGCGTCATAGCTCGATACTGCAACGGCAAGTAGGGATATGCAGCCATCATGCTGCACGATATTGTCTGTGTTGTTCGGATAACCACGGATGGCCTTATGGTCGCGAATGACAAGGGAATGGTCCCTTCCGTCATGTCGAAACATACCATGAAATTTTTTACACAGGAAGAAACACCGAAAGAAGTCCACTGTCAAAATTTTAGCTGCTAGCATGCACCGCAAGTATTTAAAAAATATAGAAGTTACTCGTTTTAGCCGCATAGAGAACCGTTCAGAATAGCGGTTTGCACGGTTCTTCGTGCCTGGTGATCGAATCGGCTAATTATCAGATGCAGCTGTGACAAGAGGGAATAGCGACGCGTAACGCGAAATCTGAAGTGCAAACACGCGAATTTCAAAGCAGATCGAAAATGTCTCAGATCATTAATTTTTGAATAAATTGCAGTTGATATCAACAGTTAGACTCGATAGTCTGCCCAGGATACGATGGCCGATGCACAGTGACCAATTTTCGTCCACAGCCCTGGGTGAGTTCACTAGTGTGTTCGGAAATGGACGCCGTCACTGTTTGTCACCTTCGCGCCCGTCAGCGATGGAAGAATCGAGGTGCACGCCCTGCAGTCGTTCTCAAACAATTTTACGGAAACTGTCCGGTGAAAAGTGTCATTTCTGCGTTACTTCCAGTTTTATGTCGGGTTCATAATGATGTGACCATCCTTACGTTAATGGTCATAGTTATTGTGATATTTACATCGAAGTAAGACACTGCGAGAAATTTGAAAAAGTTTGCAGTGAAACATAGGGGTCGCTATGATTTTGCGTCTGGTGCATACCACATAATATGTTGCTGCCAATGAAATGTACACTACTGGCCATTGAAATTGCTACACCATGAAGATGACGTGCTACAGACGCGAAATTTAACCGACAGGAAGAAAATGCTATGATATGCAAATGATTACCTTTTCAGAGCATTCGCACAAGGTTGGCGCCGGTGGCGACACCTACAACGTGCTACCATGAGGAAAGTTCCCAACCGATTTCTCATACACATTTTCTCTGCCTCGTGATGACTGGGTGTTGTGTGATGTCCTTAGGTTAGTTCGGTTTAAGTAGTTCTAAGTTCTAGGGGACTCATAACCAAAGCTGTTAAGTCCCATAGTGCTCAGAGCCATTTGAACCATTTTTTCTCATACACAAACAGCAGTTGACCGGCGTTTCCTGGTGTAACGCTGTTGTGATGCCTTGTGTAAGGAGGAGAAATGCGTACCATCACGTTTACGACTTTGATAAAGGTCGGATTGTAGCCTATCGCGATTGCGTTTTATCGTATCACGACATTGCTGCTCGCGTTGGTCGAGATCCAATGACTGTTAGCATAATACGGAATCGGTGGGTTCAGGGGGTTAATACGGAACGCCGTGCTGGATCCCAACGGCCTCGTATCACTAGCAGTCGAGATGACAGGCATCTTATCCGCATGGCTGTAACGGATCGTGCAGCCACGTCTCGATCCCCGAGTCAACAGATGGGGACGTTTGCAAGACAACAACCATCTGCACGAACAGTTCGACTACGTTTGCAACAGCGTGGACTATCAGCTCGGAGACAATGGCTGCGGTTACCCTTGACGCTGCGTTACAGGCAGGAGCGCCTGCGATGGTGTACTCAACGACGAACCTGGGTACACCAATGGCAAAACGTCTTTTTCGGATGAATCCATTACAGCACCATGATGGTCGCATCCGTGTTTGGCGTCATCGCGGTGAACGCACAGTGGAACCGTGTATTCGTTAACGCCATACTGGCGTATCATACGGCGTGATGGTATGGGGTGCCATTGGTTACACGTCTCGGTCACCTCTTGTTCGCATCGACGGCACTTCGAACAGTGGACGATACATTTCAGATGTGTTACGACCCGTGGCTCTACCCTTCATTTGATCCCTGCGAAACCCTACATCTCAGCAGGATAACGCACGACCGTATGATGCAGGTCCAGTACGGGCTTTTCTGGATATAGAAAATGTTCGACTGCTGCTGCCATGGCCAGCACATTCTCCAGATCTCTCACCAATTGAAAACGTCTGGTCAATGGTGACTGAGCTGCTGGCTCGTCACAATACGCCAGTCACTACTCTTGATGGACTGTGGTGTCGTGTTGAAGCTGCATGGGCAGCTGTACCTGTTCACGCCATCCAAGCTCTGATTCAATGCCCAGGCGTATCAAGGCTGGTATTACAGCCTGAGGTGGTTGTTCTCGGTACTGATTTCTCAGGATCTATGCACCCAAATTGCGTGAAAATGTAATCACGTGTCAATTCTAGTATAATATATTTGTCCAATCATTTGCATTTCTTCTTGGTGTAGCAATTTTAATGGTGAGTAGTGTATCTATCGTATCGAATTATCTTCAGACTTGGGTAGAGGTCTCAGTCTATCGCCAATCTCGAGAAAACTGATCTGATGTAGCACAGTCATTTACGTCGCGCTGCGACAGCGGTAAAACCAGAGCGAAATATCCACAACATTCCTCATATTTCATAAAAGATTTGAGATATATGAAAGAGAATGTGGCAAATAACAGCACGCAAAGAGTATTTTGTCATATATTTGCTATATAAAACCTCATTCTCTACAGTGTTATTCCACTAACTATGGGCTTTTTTATTAAAGAATTTAATTCTTAAGGGCCATCGATAACTGGTGAAACAATATATGCAGTGGGTTTGTGAACAACATAACCGAAGGCATTACACGTTTATTTTGTATCCAGGATGTGCTTTTCATAAGATACTGAACTTACTTTTCGTCAGTTCCCCATTTAATAAACTAATAAAACACTGTTTCAGAATTCTCTCGCAGTTATGTCTGCGGAACGTGTTAGTGAGATGACATTTTGCAAACTCCGCTGTGTTTTGTTAAAAGAAGAAAATTTAGACATGGCAAAAAGAGGAATGTGTTGGTTATACTCAAAATTTGTCGTTCACGACGCTTCTCTGAATATTAGTAATGGTTAATGAGCCAAGAGAGAATAAATCTCTGCGTTTTCAGCAGAATTCTTTTTAAATACTAACCAAAGCAGAGGTGGCAGATCTTTTTAAATGATCACCAAACAAGCTGTAAGAGGTCTATGACTATAGAATTTATTGCTAGCGCACTCGAGTAGATGTAATATCGATGGATTGCTCACGCTCTGCCTGCGATACGTAAGCTACAATAGAATCGCAGACCAGACAGTAGTGTCAGTAGTAGTAGAAGTAGTAGTAGCTCGCAGCCGGGGGATTGGGTCAGATCGCTCGTAGAGAGCAGTTGTCCAGTTGTATAGCTCACACAGAGCACTTGTGTCCTGTATGGAACTACCGGGGCCAGTCGTAGAGAGCGATGGCGGTGCCCGAGCGATGTAGTATAAGCAAAAAAAAAAAAAAAAAAAAAAAAATAAAATAAATAAATAAAAAATAAAAAATAAATAAATAAAATAAATAAATAAATAAATAAATAAAAATAAAAAAAATTATTGCCCGCGAATATGTAATTTGTAACAACTGTTTTTCTACATCGTTATATCAATTCCCATCTAAATGTTTTTTTCAAAAAATCTTTTAATTATAATCTTTCCTATAAAAATAACTTTTGACGGTCATTCATCTGAATTTAAAGATTTTACCAATTTCTCCTATCCATGGTCATCCCGACTATCGTAAAGAAAAATCAGTTGTTTCTTTTTATACATGACAAATCTAGCGGCCAGCATTACACTGGGCCGTGCCAGAAAAATTTCTAATAGGAGCAGATATATACTCGTTATCCGGCGACTTCATTGAGGTAAGAATTTTCAATTTATTCAGAATGATTTTTCAGGGCCACGACGCAGCATTGCTGACGTCTAGATTTACCAGTTTAGGTTCACAGTCAGTTAATTATTGAAAGGTTATACATGAGTCACAATTTTATTGAGAGGTTAGTCACCCATTTATTCCGAGGTTACGGAAATAAAAAAAAACTCTTCAGACGTTACAAAGTGTGGGCATAGAGATGGCTCCGCTTAACGTTTACAAAAAATGTGAGCTTCAGTTTGGAACGGCACTTCCCTTCCACCACTCGGCATTTAGCCTACAGCGACTGCCCGTAACTTCCACCACTGCCGTGCTCATATGCGACCTGCCGACTACATATCTACCGGCCACGATATACACTACTGGCCATTAAAATTGCTACACCAAGCAGAAATGCAGATGATAAACGGGTATTCATTGGACAAATATATTATACTAGAACTGACATGTGATCACATTTTCACGCAATTTGGGTGCATAGATCCTGAGAAATCAGTACTCAGAACAACCACCTCTGGCCTTGATACGCCTGGGCATTGAGTCAAACAGAGCTTGGATGGTGTGTACAGGTACAGCTGGACATGCAGCTTCAACACGATACCACAGTTCATCAAGAGTAGTGACTGGACTATTGTGACGAGCCAGTTGCTCGGCCACCATTGACCAGGCGTTTTCAATTGGTGAAAGATCTGGAGAATGCGCTGGCCAGGGCAGCAGTCGAACATTTTCTGTATACAGAAAGGCCCGTACAGCACTTTGCAACATGCGGTCGTGCATTATCCTGCTGAAATGTAGGGTTCCGCAAGGATCGAGTGAAGGATAGAGCCACGGGTCGTAACATATCTAAAATGGAACGTCCACTGTTCAAAGTGCCGTCAATGCGAACAAGAGGTGACCGAGACGTGTAACCAATTGCACCCCATACCATCACGCCGGGTGATACGACAGTATGGCGATGACGAATACACGGTTCCAATGTGCGTTCACCGCGATGTCGCCAAACACGGATGCGACCATCACGATGCTGTAAACAGAACCAGGATTCATCCGAAAAAATTACGTTTTGCCATTCGTGTACCCAGATTCGTCGTTGAGTACACCATCGCAGTCGCTCCTGTCTGTGACACAGTGTCAAGGGTAACCGCAGCCATGATCTCCGAGCTGATAGTCCATGCTGCTGCAAACGTCGTCGAACTTTTCGTGCAGATGGTTGCTGTCTTGGAAACGTCCCCATCTGTTGACTCAGGGATCGAGACGTGGCTGCACGATCCGTTACAGCCATGCAGATAAGATGCCTGTCATCTCGACTGCTAGTGATACGAGGTCGTTGGGATCGAGCACGGCGTTCCGTATTACCCTCCTGAACCCACCGATTCCATATTCTCCTAACAGTCATTGGATCTCGACCAACGCGAGCAGCAATGTCGCGATACGATAAACCGCAATCGCGATATGCTACAATCCGACCTTTATCAAAGTCGGGAACTTGATGATACGCATTTCTCCTCCAATACACGAGGCATCACAACAACGTTTCACCAGGAAATGCCGGTCAAATGCTGTTTGTGTATGAGAAATCGGTTTGGAACTTTCCTCATGTCTTTACGTTGTAGGTGTCACCACCGGTGTCAACCTTGTGTGAGTGCTCTGAAAAGCTAATCATTTGCGTATCACAGCATCTTCTTCCTGTTGGTTAAATTTTACGCCTATAGCACGTCATCTTCGTGGTGTAGCAATTTTAATGGCCAGTAGTGTTTTTTGCGTGGACTCTACACAAGCGACCAACAGGGGAATGAAAATCGATGTAGCGTAGAATGTTACATTGCTGACAACATTCATAAATCAGGACTGTAATTTTTTACGAAATGTCGATATCATTGGATTTAACGACCAATAAATTAATTAATAAATAACAGATATATAGATCTTTAGGTGAAGTAGGTGATTTCGATTGCGTATAACATTCTTCGTATTCTTCTTTGCAAGACTCAACACATTAACTGGATTCCACATTACTGTCAAACTCCAAACATCTGTGTGAATTCCTAACGGACCAAACTGCATAGGTCATCGGTACCTACACACTACTTAAACTAAGTTAAAATAACTTATGCTAAGAACAACACATACACCCATGCCTGAGGGAGGACTAGAACCTCCGCTGGGAGTGGTCGCGCAGCCCGTCACAGGACGCCTCAAACCGCGTGCCCACTCCAGGCGCCTGTCAAACTCCGGAACTTGAACAAAGATGGACGCTATTAGCGAGCATGTACGAAGAAATAACAAAGAAAATTAAATAATTTTATCTCCGTAATTAATACTTGGCGATACCGAAAGGCAACTGCTAATTATTATGGATATCGAATAAATTACAAATTTGAGTGAATGATAACTGTGAACAATTGTGTTAAAAAACTGCAGTTGGAAACTGAAATTGGCTTTAAGAACTATAGTGACGTTGTACCGTGTTATCTGTTTCCCACTGTGCCATCGAGTAAGGATGTGTGCCCGATATTTTACGGATGCACTGTCTGCTACAGCGATGACAAGGGTGTACAATTCTCTATCTGCCTGGCGAGCTACGAATTTGGCAATTTTCAGCATTTTTAAAAATGCTTGCAGTATGATTTAGTAGCCAAAGTATTGACATTGTGTTCCTTTCGGTGTACTCTTCCTGGATCAAAATTTCATGGTAGGTGTCAAGTTGTTTGGCTGGACCATTCCCTTGTGAATGGGTGAATGTGATAGTCCCAGTGGACAACCGTTGCTGAATGGGTGCCAATCAGTATTTCAACGTACGGGCGATTAGTGAAGTTCCACGCGACAGAATATTATAACAGGCGTCGTTAACGCTGCCTGATTAGCGCTCGCTTGTGTGTTTATTTCCCATAGGTGTTACAAATTCGTAGAGCGAACGTTGGGAAGACAATTACGGTCAATTAGCGGCCTCCGTAAAGACTATTTCAATTCTGCTGTTATCGCATACCGCTTTGATCCTAAATACGACACATAAACCAACTTAACTGGGGGACACAGGTCATCAACAATATAATTTATTGTTATCAGACGCCGGCCGGAGTGACCGTGCGGTTCTAGGCGCTACAGTCTGGAGCCGAGCGACCGCTATGGTCGCAGGTTCGAATCCTGCCTCGGGAATGGATGTGTGTGATGTCCTTAGGCTAGTTAGGTTTAAGTAGTTCTAAGTTCTAGGCGACTGATGACCTCAGAAGTTACGTCGCATAGTGCTCAGAGCCATTTGAACCATTTGTTGTCAGACGAGTATAGTATTTATTATTTGGTCAATAAACTCCTACATGGCCTATTCTTTTGTTGAGAGAACACGGGAATGTGTCACCAGAGCGTGCGCAACGCCGGGGGAACTCGTGTAGGTGCATTTTTCAGCTTACAGTGTCGATAGCTCGGTTACATAGGCTAAGGGGCATTACACGCTGCTCGAAAGCGAGAATACAGTGATCTCCTCAGAGTCTACATGGGCAGCATTCATTTCACAACAGTCCCCGCAAATGTGACGTCATTTTAAGGACACGCGCAATATCGACAGCCACAGGAACTACTGTCGACTTCCGTTGGCGTTCGATACAGGCCTATCACAAGACTTCACGCATAGGTAATGTAGATTTATAAAAACACGTCATCACTGGAATAATTTGTTATAATTATTTTTATAATTAGGTATCAAATAATGATTTATCAATGATTAATGCCCTCATGTAAGAGCGCTCTCTCAGGAGTTAGTTATTATCGTCAATAATTTACAAGTTAAGGATGAAACACGCTCGTATTATGATTTGCAGCATTCCTTTTCAAGGCAACGGAGCACTGAAAATTTTTCAGAAACACGTCACCATAGTCATTAAATATCAGTTGATAACGCATCGACGATGTAAGCCTTCAACAGATAATATGATAACCAAGACAGTAGACAAATACCACATGGCTAAGTGTCAGTCTGCTTCAGCTATGGCTTGAAGAGGACGTTTGCTGCGTTCCACCAGAGTAGTTTGTGTTTACTTCCTCGTCGCATACGGGTTAGTTTTGTTCTTATATTAAGCGCGCTATGGCACATTCGTATAGGCATAACACGATAAAAATCACTTTTCAATCAGACTACACCCTACCACGTGCTTACGAAGTTGAGCAGTTCTTTCGACACCAACTCAGACTGGATCCAGCGCTCATGGTGAAATTATATTTTTTTCAATAACTGCCAGAATTTTTATATAAAGATGACATTTGCAGCCACGTGCACTGACGTAGTCAATAAGTAGGCCGACGCCCCTGCGTTCGAACGCTCCAGTTGTCACATTGGAGCATTCACGGTAGACCTCGCAGGACTTGGCCAGCTGATGCTTCCATGTGAGAAACCGGAAGATGTCAAGGCACCATCGAGTACGACACCGGTTCGCCCGGCGTACCCCTTCGTTTCAGTTCGTGTTGTATCACGTTCGTTCGTTAAAGTATATAATTAATAATTTCTCTCGCTGGAGACTTTCCATCTGCTCGTATTGTGACTGGCAAACGATAGAGTAGCGCCGCTCTTGGGATTGTCACGTAGACACACTTTACGTCCTTGCCGCGAATCCACAAGACTGCATTCGTCCGAGCCCTGAGGTAAGACGTTTCATCCTGTAGAAGAGTCATGTGAGCGCCGATATGCTGTGGCGTTACATGTAGGATATACACTAAAATCTGGCGTACAAGATACCACACCTCCTCTGTGAAAGCACAGCTGATATGCTGTTTGTTGGTGTCCGCCTCGTGGCGCGTAGGGCAAGTGGTTGAATCGGCCAAGTGTATCTTATAAAGGCATTCGTGTGTAATATTGTATTTATTGTATGTGAACCGGGGACCTAGAAACGACGGGGAGGCTCCGTCCCCGCCGCAGCCGGAGTGGTCCACAACGCCACGACAACTACCGCAGTCCACTTCACCCCTCCGCCGCCCCACACCGAACCCAGGGATATTGTGCGGTTCGCCCCCCGGTGGACCCCCCCCCCCTTCCTCCTCCAGGGAACGTCTCACACCAGACGAGTGTAACCCCTATGTTTGCGTGGTAGAGTAATGGTGGTGTACGCGCACGGTGAGAACTTGTTTTCGCAGCATTCGCCAACATAGTGTAGCTGAGGCGGAATAAGGGGTTCAAATGGCTCTGAGCACTATGGGACTTAACATCTGTGGTCATCAGTCCCCTAGAACTTAGAACTACTTAAACCTAACTAACCTAGGGACATCACACACATCCACGCCCGAGGCAGGATTCGAACCTGTGACCGTAGCAGTCGCGCGGTTCCGGACTGAGCGCCTAGAACCGCTAGACCACCACGGGGCGCGGAGTAAGGGGAACCAGCCTGCAGATAGAAAACCGCCTAAGAACCATCCACAGACTGGCCGGCTCATCGGACCTCGACACAAGTCTGCTGGGTGGATTCGGGCCGGGGACCAGGTGCTCCTTCCCAATCCGGAAAGCTGTGCGTCAGGCCACACGGCTAACTGGGCGGGCTTGCGTAATATACTTCCTGTTGACAGCTACATCCCACACAGCTTGTACGACGAAGTCAAGTAAGGCATGGCGTACCGTTCTCCACACCACTCTTGACCGTGTGTTTGGATATTTCAATTCGATCACATTAGGCTGGCAACACCGCTGTAGTCACCACTGTAGTTCAGCGTAGAGTCGTTTCTCCGTCTCCAAAAGTGGGGACTGGATCACTTAGCGGAGATCATTGTGGTTCACATAGAATCGCCTTAGATGACTTAAGGGAGCCGGGAGGTCTCCCAACATAATTGAAGGACCGAGAGGCCGGTTCAATAGCGATCACTAACGAACTCGTAAGGCTCAACGTGCATCTACGCCGCAGCTTAGATGGGCACTGATATAGAGGACCACCATCCTATCATAGACGTTGACGAGCCTCCCCCCCCTCCCCTTTGTACTCGGGTAGGGTGAAGGAGTCGTATTTAAACAGCCATAATGCTACTAGTCGGTGAGTGCGTGATGGGTAGAGTTTGTGCGACGTGTGGACGCCGCGATGATAAGTAGACAATGACAATGTGCTCGCTGTACAATATTGAGGGACCGTGAGCGTTGATCCACAACGCAGACCCCTTCCTGCTGCAATAAGCGTCTGTGTTCAACATTATCGTGCGCCAGGTGTCGGCTGTGAAGTCCACGCGTAAACATCGAAGCGTCTCAGTAAGTCGAAAAGGAGCAAGGTACTCTCGAGACAATCCGTAGACAATTCCTACCCTACAGGTAGTTCGAGCGACTTGAGATTACTGCCTGATGGCGCTCCGTATGTTGCAGTCCAGGACATGGCCTCTCTCATGTCATCGGCTCCACTGACGACGAGCATCACATCATCGGCGTACATCGTGCCTTTGTAAGCTCGACCGACAAACTGGAGTCTTGTTAATCGTTGGCGCAGGTACACAACAAGGACTCCAAGGTCAAATCATAAAGCACCGTAGATAAAGAACAGCCCTGGCGCAGCGAAGGGTTGGTGTAGAGGGTTCCTGTCAAGCAACCATTGACGAGTATCCTTGACGGCGTCCCACGTAGGAGGCACATGATCGCATCATTAAAGGTATGCGGATATCGCATATTGTGTAGCACTCCATTGAGATAGATGTGGTCGATACTGTTGAACGCCTGACTAAAATCCAGTGAGGCCAGCGCCCATTGGAAGCACTGGATCTATGCTAGGGAGATTAAGTTCTTATATTGGTACAGAGCAAACCTCATATTGTATGGACCTCCTAGCGAAGTTTGGTACTTGAAGATGACGTGATGAATTGAACATTGCATAGGTTTGCCAGCAGCCGTGTGCAAATTGCCAAAAGTCAGTGGCCACCCATTCGTTATCCATATTTAGATTTGTGTATTGACACTATCAGGGCTTCCAGGGACAGTAAATCTCCACAAATCTGCCTTACACATATCAACAGCCGTTGGAAAGTCCTGTAAAACTCCAAAGGGAGCCCATCGGATCATGGTGATTTGTTAGCTGTCCCTTTACAGACAGCGTCATGAACTTAATCTTTCATCACGTCCTGCAATAGTCTGTTCCCACGTCCGGTGGAACTGTACCATGGAGTAATCCAGAATCTGGTTTAACGTCACAGGAATTGCGCGACCTGCCGCGTAGAGGCGCGAGTAATATGCACAGAAGGCTTCGATAATGTCTCGTTGCACCACTACAAATTGGCTTTCAGTAGCAACCAAGTTATGCGCCAGTGCTCTCATGCGCATTTTACGCTTCAAATTAACGTGGTGCATCGAGGTCGTTCGTGAGGTACTCATCCGAGGGCTCGCGCCCTTACAGTTGAGCCATGTAGCTGAAGGCACACAAGGGCCGTAATCTTAACTTCAGCGCGACTCATCAGCCACTAGCGATACGTTGAGGGTGGGATAGTAGGATATTCTCGTAGGATAGTGTAATAAAAGTCGACTGTGTGTCGTCTCCATGTTGCTGCGTCCTTGCCATACGCCTTCATTGTCCGCCAGAGAGCAGGCTTGGCACATTTGATCCACAAAGTTAATGCTGATCAGAAGAGAGTGCGACAGCCGATGGCTTGATGCCACGTGGTCTCCACTGCATGCATGCATACATGTGAGGCGAGATGGTCGTCTTCCAGGAGAGTCGACTCCTCCATACATGGATGGGACAGAGGGCAATAGCACAGATTGTTGAAAACTACTCAAAAGCCAAGAGCGCACAAAATACTCTTTTATTCAAGATATCTGATTTCATCAGACTTAGCTGTCACCTTAAGGTCTCAAACTTTTTTTTTTTTTAGCAAAACATGTTTATTTTACGCTGATCTGATGCAGAAGATGTCACGTAGATAAAACTCAGCACATTATAAAACGCTTATAATGTGCTGAGTTTTATCCACTTGACATCTTGTGCAAGAGGTCAGCATAAAATGAACATGTTTTACGACGAATAAAAGCGTTTAAGAGCTGAAGATGACAGCTAACACTGTTGAAACGGCTTGTCTTGAATAAAAAATATTTTTTGTGATGTTGTTTTGAATGGTTTTCAACAATTAAAACAGATCGCCGTTCAGTATTCTGATAATGAGAAAATTGAGTCAAATAGTTCAGGTATATACCATGTGGTCACTGATACTTCAACACAACTTACCGCCGCCATTAGCGCACGTGTGACGTAAAACCAATCTATCCTGCTCAACAAGCTTCAGCTATGATCGGTGAATCCGTGGACGTCATCATCTTTATGCCACCATGTGTTTACCAGATAAAGAACCCATATAAGGGTCTCGAGTTCCTCACAAGGTGAATGGTGTTGCAGCTGGTCGATAGTCGCCTGCATACAACTGAATTCGCCACCTATCACCATGTTATCCAGTCGACCCTGGCAGAACTGCGCTTTATCCTCCGTGAAGAAACGCGAGTGTTCTCTCCATAGTTCAGAGCCAGAAGGAGTGTTGCTGTTAACAAGCTGCACAGTGTTGAGCATAACGTCCATATCCCTCCTATTCAGGAAGTACTGCACATCAGTGACTGTCGAAACTTCATAGGGAAGGATGGCAATCCCATTATCTTCAGGATATGCATGGGAGACACAAGCCGTATATCCAGAGAAGTGGACGAAGCTTGCTGCACATACTTCCCGTAAGAAGACAACGTCAGAATCTCCTGCAATGAGCATTTGTGACAACAATGATAGATTACGTCACGTCTGGATTGTACTTATGTTAATAGTGGCTAGGCGTAAGGTCTGTTGTTCAGGTCGACAGGCTGGGGGTGTCTTCGTAGCACACAATTTGAGAGACAGGAAAGCCCTGAACGTTTCAGCCCGCAACCATGGTTATTGGGGCTGGCGGTCAGAGGTAGCACACGACATGCCACGTCCCTCCACCTCCCCCATCGCCACATCATCGGCACTCACAAAGTCATCAGCCCACAGGGCAGGAGCTGGTGTCAGTCTGAGGGATGACTCACCATTCCCTTCATAGAAGACTGACGTGTCATTGATCAGTGCTACGATGTCGTTGTCCTGACAGTCCGATGCTGGTATCTGGCTGGGGAGTGAAGTGATACCAATGTCATGACTGAGGTGGGGAACCAATTGTCTAGTATCATCATGACGCATATTTCCCAAATCACAATCAGTATCATAGTCCTCTTCCAGGCCAGATGTACAGAGGAATCGTACTTCAAAAGGACCCCACCGCCATTTCTTGTGACGTCGAGCTTGTTTACAGACACCTCTGTTGGTGTGTGATGGATGTTCCGTTGGCATTCTGTGGGATACAACTATGCACCTGTGGTGGTCTATGGTAGCAGTAGTGAAACGTTATGTAAGTAGGCTGTTTAGGTTTTTATGTTGATATCGTTACCTAGCGCTCTGTATGAAAATCACTGGCTGTGCTGTGTGCAGTCTGTGGCCGGTGGGCATTGTTGAAATAGTCGCTATTGTAGTGTTGGGCAGTTGGCTGTTAACAGCGCGTAGCATTGCGCAGTTGGAGGTGAGCCACCAGCAGTGGTGGATGTGGGGAGAGAGATGGCGGAGTTTTGAGAGTGGATGATCTGGACATGTGTCCATCAGAGACAGTAAATTTGTAAGACTCGATGTCATGAACTGATATATATATATATTATGACTGTTGAACACTATTAAGGTAAATACATTGTTTGTTCTTTATTAAAATCTTTCATTTGCTAACTCTGCCTATCAGTAGTTAGTGACTTCAATAGTTAGAATCTTTTATTTAGCTGGCAGTAGTGGCGCTCGCTGTATTGCAGTAATTCGAGTAACGAAGATTTTTGTGAGGTAAGTGATTCTTGAAAGGTATAGGTTATTGTTAGTCAGGGCCATTCTTTTGTAGGGATTTTTGAAAGATTGCTTTGCGCTAAAAATATTGTGTGTCAGTTTAAGCACAGTCATTTGTAGTTTTTCTAAGGGGACGTTTCATATGGCAACCCTGCCAGGATACCTCACTGGAATCTTCTGATTTTTTCTTGTAGTTTGTGTAATTAGTGTAGCTACTGTTTATTGCCAGCATGTAATTATAGAGAGAGAACTTCCTTTGTAGTTGTAGTTTTTCATTGCTGTACAGTAAAACAGTTTTGGCATGCATGTAGATTTGCACCAAGTATTTCGCAGCTGAGTTTGCAATTAACGAGATATTATTTTCAATGCTACACCAGTGCATGTTTATTACAGTTAATGCAACAAATGGGACAAAGGCTACAAATGTTAGACACAATGCTTGAACAAAATCAGTAACAAATGGGACAAAATGTTCAAAAGTTAGGCACAATGGAACAAAATCAGAGACAAACACAGCACAGCCAGTGATTTTCATACAGAGCACTAGGTGACGTTACCAACATAAAAACCTAAACAGCCTACTTACAGTAGATGTCGTCCGATCGTCGAAAGATCTGACACTGTAGCGTCCTTTCCTCCTACAGCTACTATATCCTGCAGGACTTCGCCTCTTTCGTTGCCCAATAAGGGCAGTGTGGGAGGCTTGAAATAGTGGAGGGGGAGAATAGCAGTCTCCATGGGTACAACATCATCTTGTGTTGGAGAACGCGTAAGACGACGATGAAGGCCCAACTGTCTGACATGGTCTTCTTGTGCCGGAAAAATTACGAAGTTGGCCATCATACATGATGATGGCACATCATTCACCCTTGTTCAGGTACAATGGGAGGTCGAATGTTACCCGGCGTACTCCGTTGTGGACTTTGTAGGTTCGGAAAGTTCACAATTTTTCCGCCATATGGTGCGCCGCTTCTGCCGTGTGTGTTACCACTTTGTTTTTCATTTTTCTTCTCAATGTCCATCATGCGCTAGAAGTATCATTTAGTTCGCCGCCTCCGACTTCGCACGGCGTATCATAGGTCTTCCCCTTTGCTTCTTCTGGAGATTACGATATTTGTCTTCAGTGTTGGTTTGCCGCATACTTCCCCTTCTCTACTCGCATCTCGACAGATCCAATTTTTTTTCCATGTTAGCGTTGTTGACACATTCTGAGATTTTTTTATGAATCTAATACAATGATTTTCTGCAATATACAGTGTTATTTACATTTCCGTCTGATTAGAGAACTAAGGATGAAACAAATATTTAGCGATTTCCGAGTCTGTGGTTAGGCAGGAACCTAAGACGCAGCTTAAATTGCTGTGAGTGAATCGAGGAGCAATAACATTCATATTCTTCCTCGTAAACTCGACAGCAGATAATGCGATCGTCGATAATGCGCGAGACGTCAAAATGACGTCATTTTTACAGCAAGAGTTGTGGCGTGAATGTTATCCACTCTAAAGCCTTCCTCATACGAGACTAGGCTGTTAAAGTTGACGTGAACGTGGACGGGAAATCCAACTTCACGATACAGCTCCCTTGACACACGAGACGTGCACGTAAATGTGTTTCGTGGACACATCGCTCCCCAGCGGCAGCTGTCGGAAGCCACAAACTTAGTTAACGAAAATGGACTCGCATATAGTTCCTACGTTAACTGTAGTAAAACGCAAAATTCCTGCCTGGTCCACAAGCTAGTCACGTTGTTCTGTTTGTAGTGCAGATAAAGAAAAACTTAAATAGCCATAAACATGTTGTAAGATAAAAAGGGAAGTTCTATGTCCAGTCAGTAAGGTTATCAGCTTGTAAAACTTCACAAAATTGGACAAACTCAGTCCTGAGGGAGAGCGCACCTGTATCTATATAACATCAAATACTACAGGAAATATTTCTATTAATTCAGTAAGAAAAAGTGAAAGCAAAAAAGAGATATTTGGATACAGCAAAACATGAACCCCCTAAACATTGTTTCGTAAATTGGTGCTTCTGCTCAGTTCGTAACGGTGAATTTCTACAACAAATGACATATTTTATGTTATGATATTCTGAAGGTTTTAATCGCCGATATGTTATTAACTGATATTTAATTATAACATATATTATAATACACTTTCATCACAAGTGAGTTATAACACGGCAATAACTGAACATGAAATTTCTTTAACGACGATATGACATTTCCAGTCATTTTGCTTCAACAAATCACACCAACAATGACGCGTTTTCGAGAGGTCCTCAGTGTCTTAGAAACTGCATACATTCATAGGGTATAAATTACAATAGAAAACCCACCAAATATTGTATTCAGATGAAAACGACGAGTACAATATCCCGTCTCAGAAGTTCTGCTGGTGACGCAGACAGCGCTCTGGCCTCTTATGGGTTCAAAATTTCGCATCACGTTGCCCAAATATTTTGGGCGACTGCAAAAAACTGATGCAGCTCCACGTCCACCTTAGCTAATTCGTCCCTTGTCAGGACAGGTCAAGGTATCTGAACCCGAGTCAGGCAATATGAATGTTAGGCCATAGTTTCGGCCGCTCCGGCCACGCACTTCGCGGCACGCAAAGCTCTATTTTTTGTCTGACATTCGTTCGGTGGGGCAGACGTGCTGACATGGATGATGATGATTGGTTTATGGGGCGCTCAACTGCGTGGTTATCAGCCCCCTTGCAAATTCCCAGTCTTTGCTCAGTCCAGTCTTGCTACTTTCATGAATGATGCCCCGTGCCTTTCATGGAGCACGCCATATTAAGCACTTATTCTGACATTTGTCTAGCGTGCAAGACAGAAGCCTTTGAGCAGCACACTTCACTGTAGTACTGTGAGATGCCCATAGCCGTATGCATTCCGTTAAGCTTCCCTTCAAATGAGCTTCATAGGATTATCGGGTTTGCTGTACCACATGTGATCTGAAATCCATTTCAGTGACAGGCATCCTAACCCTCAAGTGATTTAAACGCAGCTTATACTACTTTAAATCATGTATTTATTGCATGTACAATATTATTTTTAACATGGTTCTGAACTATTGTACAGAAGGCATTTAAAGTTAGTGAATTTCAATACCTGGACACATCCACCAGGGCTTTATTGTGTACGTGACTCTATTTTTAGTTATTGGTTGAGTTAATTTAATATGATTACAACTTTCATTAACTTATTTCGCCTTTTCCTGAGTCACAAGCTTGCCATGTGGTATGGTGTCCGTGTTAGAATTGGAAGAGAAATGGCTCTACGAGCTCAAACATTTCATAAAACTTGGTAACTTGTCTTTCGTAAGTGATTTACAGAGTAATAACTTTAACAGTGATATAGTTTTCTTAGAGATCTTCAGGCAGTGGAGAAGAGCGTCTTTGTATTTATTAAAATTGACAAATAGCAGAAATTTGCATATTATTAAACAATAATGAAAATAATGTTGACTGGAATACTCTCTTTCAAATTCTAAAGGTGGCAGGGGTAAAATACAGGGAGCGAAAGGCTATTTACAATTTGTGCAGAAACCAGATGGCAGTTATCAGAGTCGAAGGGCATGAAAGGGAAGCAGTGGTTGGGAAGGGAGTGAGACAGGGTTGTAGCCTGTCCCCGATGTTATTCAATCTGTTTATTGAGCAAGCAGTAAAGGAAACAAAAGAAAAATTCGGAGTAGGTATTGAAGTCCATGGAGAAGAAATAAAAACGTTGAGATTCACCGATGACATTGTAATTCTGTCAGAGACAGCAAAGGACTAGGAAGAGCAGTTGAACGGAATGGACAGTGTGTTGAAAGGAGGATACAAGATGAACATCAACAAAAGCAAAACGAGGATATCGGAATGTAGTCGAATGAAGTCGGGTGATGTTGAGGGTATTAGATTGGGAAATGAGACACTTAAAGTAGTAAATGAGTTTTGCTATTTGGGGAGCAAAATAACTGATGATGGTCGAAGTAGAGAAGATATAAAATGTAGACTGTCAATGGCAAGGAAAGCGTTTCTGAAGAAGAGAAATTTGTTAACATCGAGTATAGATTTAAGTGTCAGGAAGTCGTTTCTGAAAGTATTTGTATGGAGTGTAGCCATGTATGGAAGTGAAACATGGACGATAAATAGTTTGGACAAGAAGAGAATAGAAGCTTTAGAAATGTGGTGCTACAGAAGAATGCTGAAGATTAGATGGGTAGATCACATAACTAATGAGGAGGTATTGAATAGAATTGGGGAGAAGAGGAGTTTGTGGCACAACTTGACAAGAAGAAGGGATCGGTTGGTAGGACATGTTCTGAGGCATCAAGCGATCACAAATTTAGCATTTGAGGACAGCGTGGAGGGTAAAAATCGTAGAGGGAGACCAAGAGATGAATACACTAAGCAGATTCAGAAGGATGTAGGTTGCATTAAGTACTGTGAGATGAAGAAGCTTGCACAGGATAGAGTAGCATGGAGAGCTGCATCAAACCAGTCTCAGGACTGAAGACAACAACAACAATGAAAAGCTCATACTAAGACACATTTACTAAGTTGACAGTAACAATAACGTACAAGCCCGCCCAGCTAGCCGCGCTGTCTAACGCGCTGCTTCCCAAGTGGGAAGGCGTGCCGGTCTCCGGCAGGAATCCGCCCGGCTATTTAGTGTCGAGGTCCAGTGTGTCGGCCAACTTGTGGATGATTTTTCAGGCTGTTTTCCATCTCCATCGGCGAATGCCTGCTGGTTCCCCGTATTCTGCCTCAGTTACGGCCATTGCTACGCAAACACTGTTCCCACGTACATGTACACCATAATTACTCTACCACGCAAACATTTGGAGTTACACTCGCGGTGGTCGGGGGGAGGGGGGAGGGGGGGGGTAGGTTTTCCACTTGAGGGCCGAACCGCACAATAACCCTGGGTTCGGTGTAGAGTGGCGATGGGGTGTGTGGACTGCTATGGCCTGTTGTGGGGTTGTGAACCACTGAGGGATACCGTGGGACGAAGCCTCTCCGTCGTTTCTAGGTCCCCAGTTCAATACATATTACACCAATAACGTACAATTAATTATCCTGTGAGAAATAAAAACTAGAAGTTCCTAGTTCAGAGTTCATATTTCGTCTTGAGGGAAACTTTACTACGAAATATTTTTAATTCTCCTGTTATTGCGCCCTTTCGTTAGCTTTCTCTCCCTACCGACATTCGACTCAGGTTGCATTATCCTTTAATCGTTTGTCCTGTTTGGGTACAATAATAATTGTTTTAAACTTGTATCAATACAATAATAATTGTTTTAAACTTGTATCAATACGCAAATTCTAGATTAAAAGAATAGGTTGCAGCTTACAATGCGTGTATGAATTTAAAATTGATGTTGTTCCGAAAGAACTCGTGCTGTTCTAGGCTGAACTACAAATTATGCTGGATATTGGTTCAAATGGCTCTGAGCACTATGGGACTTAACATCTGTGGTCATCAGTCCCCTAGAACTTAGAACTACTTAAACCTAACTAACCTAAGGACATCACACACATCCATGCCCGAGGCAGGATTCGAACCTGCGACCGTAGCAGTCGCGCGGTTCCGGACTGAGCGCCTAGAACCGCTAGACCACCGCGGCCGGCTATGCTGGATATTACTTTGGAGCTTGTACAGTTGCTTCTGTTTCATAAGCCGTCTGCACAAGGGCGTACCCAGGATCTGAACTGGAGGGGGGGGGGGGGGAGGGGGAGGGGGCAGGTCACACTAGTCTCAGGAAACAAGGACTCGAGACAACATACAGCACTTCTTATTAAATAAAACAGTAAACCAGAGAAAAACTGCTTTTAATAAACATTTTAAATACAAGACTGCACTTGTTTAAAGATACAACTTTTTAATTCAGTAATAATCTTCTAGGATTTGCCGCAAATTTCTCAAGTACTTTCTTCTATAACATCTCGCAGTTTTCTTTTACATAATTGCGGTGTACGCTCATCAGGCATAATCCTGTGAGCCTTTCTTCTCCCATAGTGCTTCTGAGCCACGTCTTCAATCTTCGAAGTGTGCTGAAGGATCGTTCCACAGTCGCTGTTGTGCATGAAAGAGTGCTCAACATTTTTAGTGCTTTTTTCATGCTAGGGAAAAAAATATTGGTCTCGTTAAACAGGTCAACGACTTCCATGTCCTTTAATTTAGCTTCAGTTATATTCTTGTTCCTCAACAAATTGTGCCATAGTTCCAGTTCTCCGGCAATATCATCCAATTCATAGAATGTTTTAAATAATTCTGCACTTTTAAGGAAGTCTGTTACACTAGAATTGCTCGGTGATGGCCAGTTTTGTGGAACGTTCTAAAAATTATTTTATAAATCACTTGCACTAAATGTCTCGCCATCTACTGCTTGTCATAACCTGCACGTCAACTGCTATTAATCTACAGTTAGCGTCAGCTGTAACTAAAAAATTAATAGTTTAGGAGCAGAAAAGCATTTTACATGTAAATATGGTAGGGGAAACGATGTTGTTCGTTAGAAACTTCACATAGTCATGATCCCTTACTGCCTACAAGTGAATACGCTGTTCCTTGGCGACGTAAATGCCTGTGAATAGCAGAGCGGATTGCTTATCGTTAAATTTATTATTTCTATAAACGTCCCTGCCGACAGTAACGTGCCGAAGACGAAAAAATTACTCCCGGATCTGCTTGAACGAGTTCGAATATCTTCTAGGGGGGGGGGGGCAGCTGCCCCGCCCCCCTTCCCCTCGCTGGGTACGCCCATGCGTCTGCAGTTCATGATAAGTTATTAACACGAAGCCGAGCACTACAGCCTAAATTTACCTCATACGATTACTACATTTTAAGGACGTCTCTGTGAAGGAACGATAAATTTGATAATGTAAGACGACAAACTACTAAGCATTTATCGCACAAATGTCTAATTTTCCCGTCAAAATAGAAAGGTTCTTATCTTCACTTAACAATAGTGCATAAAATAGGAAAAATGCATATTTTATAAACGCTTCATTAGAAAATGTGTGACGGAACTGAGAAAGAGGGAGCATATCTCGTGGCAATCACAGCCCTACAAGTAACGCTTTTGACAGCGCTTGAATTTGACTTATCTCGTTACTTTTCGACCACCCGGTAGAGCTGCTGGTGGGTCGTGGAAAAGACGGCGGCGACCCCCGGTGTGCTAAATAAGGCACGAGGCCGCAATCGCGCAGAAAGTGCATTCCGCGGTAGGTGCGGCGTTCGATCGATACCGCTGCCGGATACGGCGCTCCTAGGCAGCTGCGGGCGGTGGTTCCTCATAGCACGAGCAAGGGACAAGAGCGGCTCAGTGCCTTTTGCTTTATATCTCTGTGAGCAGTTTTTCTTTCTTGTCCTCTTCAATGTCCACTGAAAAAAGGCCACCTCTTTCTCTCTCTCTCTCTCTCTCTCTCTCTCTCTCTCACACACACACACACACACACACACACTGCACTGTGTGTGTGTGTGGGTGTGTGTGTGTGTGTGTGTGTATGTGAGTGAGTGAGTGAGAGAGAGGAGGAGTGAGAGAGAGAAGGAGAGAGAGAGTAATGGAAGAGAGAAAAAGAAAGAGAGAGAGAGGAAGAGAGTACTGAAATTGGATGACAGGTGTAGGATAATGAGTCCCCGTCTAAGGCAAAAGGCTTTTGAGAATTAAAGCAGGGAGTTGGTCCGGATTACAGAGCGCCCGTTAAACAAACAGTCGTTTCTGTCCTTTTGTCTGCCAAGTCTTGTTTTTGCCGCTTTACTTTTGTCTAAAAACATTGGACACCTGCAGCTGCTTCTGCAAAATGATTTAATTGGTCCATAGCAGCGAACGGAACGGATCTCAGCATTGTAGCTAGCAGTTTGTAGGATTCCACTGGCATCCGTAACTCGAAACTAAATTCATGTCAAACGACACCAAACACTGTTCCGCCTACTCGAAACATTTTGAATTTGTGTCACATTAGACGTATATTCTCCTCGGGAATTAACTCGTGAAAGGAAGATCCGATAGTGCTGAGTGTCTCGTCGACATCATTACAGATGAAGCAGAGGTCTGGATGGAGGAAGGAAATCGACCTTACCCTTGCAAAGAAACAGACCTGAAATTTGCCTTACGCGATTTTCGATGGTATGATTGTTTTGGCAGAAACATTGGCTGAGGAGGGGAAGTGTCTGAGCGTTATGGGGGCTCACACACACTTTAGCTCAATACACAGTTTATTAACAACGCTTGTACTCGATCTAAATAGCAAAAGGAATACAAAACAAAATAGTATTTTACAATGAGCACAGTGATCGCAACTGGACCGAAATATCAAAAGGAATTCCAAACAAAAATTGTGTTTTAATACGAGTTCAGAGATCACAACAATCTTAATGGAGACACCTATTTATAAACTGCACATATAGAGTAAAATTTCCTGATAGTGAAAATTCAGTACCTGCAATCCAAATAACAAAATTAAATTACAGATCAAACCCATTTTACAAAATCCCTGGGGAAATAGATTCTCAAAACTCTCACAAAAAGTGTACGTAACGGAAGCAATGATACAAGAACTTAAAACCCATAATACAGCCTGCTCAATTAGAATTTAAAATATAGAAAACAATTTAAGTCCCAGTGCAAGTGCGTAACAAAGCACACACTACTAATTGCTGGACCAAAAACTCTTTCAAGAAATTCATGAAATTATGCTAGGAAAGAGGTAATACTTCTTGTAAACAGTCGGCCATATAGAAGGCAAACCTATAAACAAACTCGCACTGGTCCCTTGGGAGCGCTGTGCACAGGGCACACAGTACAAGAAGCCACTAATCTTCATGAAATCAAGTAACGGACTTCTCGGACACCAAAACATTACCAGTCGGATCGTCCTCTTCCCATTCGGCGTCGGAACTAACGTGTTGTCAGCTATCAGACAACAATCGCCTCCAAATAGCACGCCCCAAGCTCCACCCACTCCACACCTGCCTGACAGACAGTCTAGGGTTGCTGTGGTCGCTTGCATGTTGACATGGCTGGTGCCGGCTTGAGCACCTCCGTTGATCTTCACGCCTTCTTGGCCTTGGCGCCACCTCCTGAGCGGGCTCAGACTGCGTCGCCAAATCACAGCACAATCAATATCGAGGAAAACCTAAATGATGGTGGCTTGACAGGTATTTGAGCCAGAATATTCGATGCCGTAGTCAGCATAAGATTATGTCCAACATTACTTGACAGCCAGTCGAAAATCCTGAGAAAATAGCTTCAAGCACCAACTAAGGTAAGTGTTTCACTTCTGCAGGTTAACAAATTTAAGAAAAGTGGTTCCTGTATTCTTCTTTTTTCCTCAATATACTTTAGAAGAGTTAAGGTTTGTGGTTTTAAAAAAATATTTCTTTATAATGTCTCGTGAGCGACTAAAGCATCGAAGATGTAGATGTAGAACGAAAGTAGGCAGTGCAGTTAACAGGACTGAGCCGTGGTAAAAATTGCTGTTTTGAAGAGCGCGCCGCAGCGCGTAGTGTGAAGCAGTCGTCCCCCGTTTCTGGCGGTGGCGCAGCTGTGGCAATCACAGCTTTGGTGTCTCCCTCTGGTGGGAAAGGGGAAAGGTAGCCTGTACACGTGCATTTAAGGGGCGCTATGAGCTCGCCAGGCTGGTCAGTTGGTCAGCCGGGTCAGTGTGGGGCAGTCAGTGTATGTCGTCCGGAGTGCTAGTATGTGTTAGGTCGCCAGTCTGCTCGAGTTTGTTCAGGCAATGGTCATTGGCGATTGGATCGATCGGTTAGTCGGTCGCGCACTGGGACACAAGATGACTTGTCCGTCTCGAGCGTCGGCGCATGTGAGGTCGCCACGTCAGTCCAGTGGGCCGCGCCGTATAGCGAGGTGTAATGGCTTCGCGGCCGACACGAGAGCAACAGGAGTCAACCCACGACATCGGTCTGGCCGGTGCGAGCTGCGACGCCGTGAGACGGGAGATCGGCGCGCCTTCCTGCGCCCGTTGAAGCCGCTGGCAGCGGACGGTTCGGGAGAGAGTTTTGGGGGTGCTGCGCCAGGTCTTTGCCAGACATCTCAAGTTAAGCGATTCGTGATACGTTGTTTCATTTACGTGTTAAATTATACTTGTTTTCTTGGTCAGTCTCTCGTCCCCAGCTTGCTCGTCTGTCTCTCGTCCGCATTTGTTAGGCAGCTAGTGTCTGTCTGTCTACCGGTCGGTCTGCCGTACGTTAACAGCTGCGTCTGTCAGGTTTTTCGGATTCGGTGTTAACGAATTTATAGCTTGAAGTGTAACGGCTGAATTCCTGAAATATGTTTTTATCTTGCCTATCATCTTGAGAGGCGCTATATGTGTAATGTAGAGCACGTTGGGCCAACCTTGTATATTTAAGTAAGACTGCTTTTCATGGGTTTTTTATTTAAATGGTCATTTTAGTATATAAAGTTGCCACCCTTCCACCGTAAGACTTTTTTTTTTAAATCAAGTTGCACCTTCGGTGACAAATTAATCTTTTAATGTTAGTGTTTTGTACCATTTCCATCCCTCCTACGGGGTGCATAGTTTATGTGCTTGTGTGAGTTGTTAAAATTTTTAGTTTAAAGTAATCTGGTGTGTTGCAGATTTGCACCAGTGTAGTCTTTCAGAGGTTGTTGTGAGCGGTCGTGACTACGGCCGTGTCAAAGGGGAGCGGCAAGGTTCTCAGCCCGAAAGCTCATACGGTCAAAAATTTGTTCTTTTTGCTCTGAATAAATTATAACCTTATATTTAGAGGGTGCTTTCTGATTATAACTTTAAATCTGTTTAAAAAAAGGCTTTTAGGAATAAAATTTCCATTGATTGAAATAAATTTATTTTGATTTCATCAGTTACCCACTGGCAACTACTTCCACGCTCACATAGTGTGATTAAATGTGTTAATGTTGTTGAGGAATTGCTAGCAAATCAAGCAAATTCTTAAGAAGAGGGTTTGAAAGTAAATTCACGGTTCAAGGATGTAAACTATCCGTCTTTAATGGTACCGTCAAGATATTCGTTTCGATTTTGGGTCACATGGCAAACATAAACCAGGACGTCTGGATTGGGTCTTCGAAAGAGCTGATTCCGAATGGGCCCGGTGCTCCCAGAAATCATTTTATTGTCTGGTATCAGCTCATGAGAGAAATCGTTTTATTGACTGGCATTAACAGCCTGTTAAATTTGTTTTAAGAACTGACAGACTGTTATTACATGTGTTGCATTACTTACTGTTCCATTACTTTCTTATTGTACAGGCTGAAATGGAAAGTATTATGCTGTTAACTCATTGACAGAGATTAAACTGTGACATATATTTATTAAAATTTCATCCTTTTGTGGACTTATTTTCAGCACCAAAAACAGATGAATAATGAGGGTCTTCATAATTGCTGTTGGGGTTTGCTAACGTTAGCAGAACTTCTAATGTGAAGAACACAATATGCATGCACACGGGACCTCACATACACAGCTTATCACCACATTCTCGACTTTGCGAAAGACCGAATCACGGCAGCATCCTATCGTCATAGTGTGTAGTAGTGCTGTTGTATTCAACAAATGTACTCCATACTTGTCATCAAACATACCACCGAAAGTAGTTCCTGATATCAGATGACTTTCTTGCACACAACAGCTGTACAGTCTTGCTGCTATGCCAAACAAGATGAGGCAGCAGCTATAGCAAAATGGTGGCAGTACAGATTAAAATGTTTCAAATGGCTCTAAGCAAACATCTGAGATCATCAGTCCCCTAGACTTAGAACTACTTAAACCTAACTAACCTAAAGACATCACACACATCCATGCTTGAGTTAAGATTCGAACCTGCGACCGTAGCGTCAGCGCGGTTCCGGACCGAAGCGCCTAAAACCGCCTTTCACAGAGGCCGGCTGGTACAGATAAGCAACAACTTACAATAATTTACTAACATAAACGAAACGAATACTTAACTAAAGTGTGAAAATGGTGCATGGTAGTAGATTTGTGTTCATTTGGACTGATCTGTCTTTAACTCTGGCCTAATATTGAATCTAGTGAACGATCATTTCGATCACTAACAGGGTGTCCAGTTCAGCTCTCCTAGGCAGCTATTCTGGACACATCCCTGATGCTGTCTCGAGGTTCGCTTTATATTCCGCTGATATCTTTGGAACTGGCTGATGATTGGAGCCATGTGCCTGCTTAGATCTGCATTTGGTGGATGGATACCCACTTCGGCTTTTGGGTAACGTAAGACAGCAGATAAAAACAAGTCTTCAGTAGTACAGTTTTAGCCACGTACTTCGCACTTTAATGACTTTGTAAACTGCCAATGGGCCGATTCCCTATAGCTCTGCCAGCCATGATATCACAAACCACGTCTTCCTAATTAATGACATCATCATCATTACATGAGAAGCAGACAGGAAATTAAAAAATGCAGGATGATGGCAAGTTAAAAATTATAAAAAAACCAAAAATTAAAAAACGTGCTGGAGAGTAGAAAATTAATTCTGGAAACATCCCACATGCCTTAAGCCATGTCTCCGCATCGTCCTTTCTTCCAGAAGTGTTCGTCACCCAATTTTCGTAGGAGAACTTCTGTGAAGATTGTAAGGCAGGAGATGTAATGGCAGAAGTAGGGCTGTGACACGGGTCGCGAGTCGTGCTTGGGTTTGCTCTGTTGGTACAGCACTTGCCTGCGACAGACAAAGGTCACCATACAGAGTACCGGTCTGGTACAAAGTTTTTAACTGCCAGGAAGTTTCTTAGCCTTGTGCTTTATACAGTCGATACATAATGAGTGTTGATGCTTTAATCTGAGGCTACGTTATTGGTGATTCATAGAACAAAATGTTATCACCTGCCAGTAACAAGTGTAGTTTGGTCATTACACCCTATCTTAATACCAAGCATTAAAATCATCAAAATACATAAAAATTGGTTCTGTAACATCGAAAACACACATGACTACTGCTGATCTAGACTACAGCTCAAAGTGCGCTTGTCGACGAAGTAATGTTGTTCTCACTACATTTACGTCGACATCTTGTGCTCGCTAGAAGCAGTTTCAAAAAGTTCATTATACATTAATTGATCTTCTCAAGCTCGGAATGAAGTTGATCAGAATGACTACTACCAGCAAATGCTTCTTGTTCACTGTCAGAAGGCAATTGCCCATGCCATTAATAAAAACCTGTGGGAAGGTAGAGATGTTGAAACATGTTTTCCCCAGCATCATTATATCATGTCTTGTTTCAACTGGTAGCATAAAAAGGATCTTGTTCAGCCGAGTAGGTTCATCATTATTAACCTAAGCACTTCTTTCCCTAAGAAATATTTCAGCGAAACGCTGGTGTGAAACAGCGAGGAAATCTCCACAGGGTGTAGTTTGGCCTGGCCCGCTGGCGGTCTCTACACAGTGTCAGAGTGTGTGGGGCTGTTCCTATTGCTACGAGGTCCGTGGCTCACCGACCCTGGACACGAAAGTTGAGTTTGGATTTAATTTACCAGCAAGTCAAAACTGTTCACATTGTGCCGTTTGGTTCTCGTTGTTGGCTGTTGGGACATTCCTGCGAGCAACAACGTGTGTGTTCGAGCTGCTGAAGGTGTAGCCGACGTCTGGTGGAGTCTAACTGTATTTGGTTGTTTGCAATTGAAGTGTACCAGCGGAATTTTCTGCCTTGTGGCCGTTAACGTTCCAGTTACCTGCCCTGGCCATTGACATAAATTTAGGCAGTGTCCTTTCCTCACCGTGTTGTCGCTGTCTAGCACGGTGTATAGTTAGCAGCTTAATATATGCTTGGTGGTGGGCGTCAATGCCTTTTACGTTTTCATTGAACTCCGGGTTGTATGCTGGTCGAGTGGAACGCAAGTTAGCCTGTCGGTGGGTCCGTTGATTGTCTGTTGGTTGGGTTGTTGTCGGATCGATAATGGTTGGGCCGACTGCCTGTCTCACCAAAGTGATCGTTAGTATTTCAAGTGCTGGCCGACCCCCGAAACTTCTGAGCGCCGTTAGCTGCACTGCCTTTTCTTATTTTCTATTGTGTGTATTTGTATGGCTCGTAGCTGATAGTTTTGAATTAAAGATGAATTGTTTCTTGGTGGTGTTTTAAGTCATGGGCCTTCAGCTGCTTTAAAATTAAATTTCCTTGCTTTTCAAGTGTTAGACTGTTCGGGCCTTCAGCTTGATTAAAATATTGATTAAAGATAAAGCCTTGGGCCTTCTTTCTACTAAAAATTATTTACATTGTGTTTTAAGTCTTGGGCCTTCAGCCGTTTTAAAATTAAGGATCCCTGTCTTTCGAGCATCAGACTGTTTGGGTCCTTCAACTCAATTGAAGATAATACCTTCCGCCTTGTGTTTTTTTATTTAATTTGACCTTGAGTCTTAAATCATGTGCCTTCACCCGTCTTTAAATTAAGGTTGTTGGTTTCCAAGTGTTATATTTTTGGGCCTTCAGTCAATTTATAGAACTTACTTAATGTGATGCCTTCTGCCTTCTAAATATTCTCTTTGGCGTCTGAATTTTGAGTTAATGGTTTTTACCCTTTTTTAAAAACATTAAATTGGTCGTGCCCTTAAGGCATAAGATAGTGTGGCGTATTCAGCCGATAATAAAGTTCAAGAATTTGTACTGTAAAGTTCGGTCAAATAAATAAAGTTTTATGTGTTCGAGTGTAACTGACAGCCACTCATTTTGGCCCCTTTACACAATTCCAACTACCTGTCCTCTCCTGGGTATTGAGCACGGCGTCTCACATCGATCACTAAGCAACGCATCTTTCAACTTCTGGACAGACTAATACTCTTGCGACCAAACAAAAGAAATATTCTACTTGCGCAAGTGACGCATGAGAGCTGCGATTTGAGTGGCGTTAGGAATAAATGGGATGTAATATGTGAGTTTCTTTAACACAGACGGCCATTCCCGCACATTGTGTGGGAGTGGAAGGTCACGGATAGCAAGCAAATGCGACTGCAATGGGTGAATACCACGGCTATTAATGACGTTTCCTAAATACTCAAGTTCAGTCTGAAAAAAAAAAACACACACACACATTTACCTCCGTTATATTTGAGACGGGCTGCGGACGACACTTGAAACAAAGTGAGAACATTGCTAATGTGTCCTTAAACGATGTGAGTCGAGATGACAATGTCATCTAAAGAATTCCAGCAAAAAGGAACTGTTGAAGTCAGCTGCTCCAGAAAGTGCCGGCGTATAGTGGGTACAGAAGCACTGCCAGACAGCAATCTCAGAAATTTGAAGAGACGCAGATGAATGTTAAGAATATTAATGACAAATACTTGCTTCGACTGCTCATCCAGAAGGATTTGTAAGCAAGCGTCAAGCATATCAATTTTGGAAAAGTAACGACCAGCACACAATTTATCCAACAGTTCTTCCAGGTACAGCAAAAGATAATTGTCAATAACTATTTGAGGATTCCGATTTTTCTTAAAATCGGCGCACAATGGGAACCTGTGGGATGGGTTCTTTACAATAACAAAAGGGGATGCCCACTGACTGGCAGCTTTGGATGCTACGATTCCATTGTCTTACAAAAGCTGTAAGTTCCTGAGCCACCTGTTGTCGAAGAGCATGAGGAACAGGACGAGCTTCGCATTGTCCCTCACTGTGACAAGGGCAAGAAAATTATTGGCTTCTCCTAAACCCTCAGAAAACAAATCCTGAAATTCTGCACGTAACTTAACAACAGTGTCCAAAGCATCAAAGGAAGAAACAACGAGTACATTGTCGTGAATGCTTAACCCAAAGAAATCAAAATAGTCGAGACCAAACTTATTAGCACTGTCTCTGGACCAAACGATTGTAAATGTCAGTGTTTTCGTGAGATTTCAAAAATTTGCTGGAAGGATGCAAGTACCGAAGACAGGAATGTACACCATCGGTGTATTGTGCGATGTGCACAACTTAGGTTTGCTAAGCAGTTAGTAAGTTCTACGACTTAGCAAATTCACTGAAGCCCCAGTGTCAAGTTGCAAATATGTGATGCGCTGCGATGTGCACGTTAAACTGTGCCAGGTACACTGTCCAGTCTTCCTTCACTTCGTCAAATTCACGAAATGCCGGCACGTACGCAGGCGCTGCAGATGATGATGCTGCCGTTGGGTTTGGCGTCTTCTATGATGTCATCTGCCCCATCAAGAAGTCCAGCAATAGCAAGAGACACAAAGTTTTTTGTCCTCATGTAGCATTGCAGATGAGTTGGGAACCTAGCCGGAAACCGCTGTGTCCGAGCGGTTCTAGGCGCTTCAGTCTGGAACCGCGCTGCTGCTACGGTCGCAGGTTCGAACCCTGCCTCGGGCATGGATGTGTGTGCTGTCCTTAGGTTAATTAGGTTTAAGTAGTTCTAAGTCTAGGGAACTGACGACCTCAGATGTTAAGTCCCATAGTGCTTAGAGCTATCTGAACCAATTGAACCTTGCCAGAAAGACTGTTTCGCTGTTGGCTTGGTTCAAATCGCTCTGAGCACTATGGGACTTAACTTCTGAGGTCATCAGTCCCCTAGTTCTTAGAACTACTTAAACCTAACTAACCTAAGGACATCAACAAACATCTGTGGCCGAGGTGGGATTCGAACCTGCGACCGTAGCGGTCGCGCGGTTCCAGACTGCAGCGCCTAGAACCGCTCGGCCACCCCAGCCGTCTGTTTCGCTGTTGTTTTGCACTACCATCACTGTAGGACTGTGATAATACACTACTCATTGTTTGTGACTTATATTTGCGTGAAGGAGTAGCAGAAGGGGGTGTTGTACGTGTTCCCATTTACTTAAAAAAAAAAATAAAAAAAAAAAATAAGCAAGTCGTATCACTCGAGAGGCGAGATCACAAGATCGGCGCTCACGTACCGTTTGACAGCGAGGGCACGACTTGACACTTTGTGCCGGATCCCCCTGCGGGTCCGGGGATTAGAATAGGCCCAAGGTATTCCTGCCTGTCGTAAGAGGAGACTAAAAGGAGTCCATCCCCCTCACGGGGGTAGTTAGCGCCTGCGTCCGGAGACGGACGGTTTCACGCCCTATAATCGTGGTCTTTTTGGTTTTTCACTTCTCGTTTCTTCCTTCCTTTTGTTGATTCCTTTCTTTGCTCTTCTCCACCTCACTGTCTTCCTTACTCTTTCCCTTGACTTCTCCTTGCCTTCTCATTGCCTTTTTCTCCTTGCCTTCTCATTGCCTTTTTCTCCTTGCCTTCTCATTGCCTTTTTCTCCTTGCCTTCTCACTGCCTTTTTCTCCTTGCCTTCTCACTGCCTTTTTCTCCTTGCCTTCTCACTGCCTTTTTCTCCTTGCCTTCTCACTGCCTTTTTCTCCTTGCCTTCTCACTCCCTTTTTCTCCTTGCCTTCTCACTCCCTTTTTCTTCACTCCCTTTTTCTCCTTGCCTTCTCACTCCCTTTTTCTCCTTGCCTTCTCACTCCCTTTTTCTCCTTGCCTTCTCACTCCCTTTTTCTCCTTGCCTTCTCACTGCCTTTTTCTCCTTGCCTTCTCACTGCCTTTTTCTCCTTGCCTTCTCACTGCCTTTTTCTCCTTGCCTTCTCACTGCCTTTTTCTCCTTGCCTTCTCACTGCCTTTTTCTCCTTGCCTTCTCACTGCCTTTTTCTCCTTGCCTTCTCACTGCCTTTTTCTCCTTGCCTTCTCACTGCCTTTTTCTCCTTGCCTTCTCACTGCCTTTTTCTCCTTGCCTTCTCACTGCCTTTTTCTCCTTGCCTTCTCACTGCCTTTTTCTCCTTGCCTTCTCACTGCCTTTTTCTCCTTGCCTTCTCACTGCCTTTTTCTCCTTGCCTTCTCACTGCCTTTTTCTCCTTGCCTTCTCACTGCCTTTTTCTCCTTGCCTTCTCACTGCCTTTTTCTCCTTGCCTTCTCACTGCCTTTTTCTCCTTGCCTTCTCACTGCCTTTTTCTCCTTGCCTTCTCACTGCCTTTTTCTCCTTGCCTTCTCACTGCCTTTTTCTCCTTGCCTTCTCACTGCCTTTTTCTCCTTGCCTTCTCACTGCCTTTTTCTCCTTGCCTTCTCACTGCCTTTTTCTCCTTGCCTTCTCACTGCCTTTTTCTCCTTGCCTTCTCATTGCCTTTTTCTCCTTGCCTTCTCATTGCCTTCTTCTCCTTGCCTTCTCTGGTCTCCGCCTCGGCGTTTGAGACAGTCTGTCCTCTTTCTCCCTCTCTCTCTTCTTTTTCCTCTTCTTCCTTCCTCCCTGTGCGTGTCTGAAGGCCGACCCACGCGTTCGCATGCGTAGCCGGTGACGGGGTAACGCGTAAGTCCCCGCCCTGGGTAGACATGTAAGGCACGCGCGTACCCCCTGGTAAAGGCCAGGCCTGGGGAGGGGTGATTGCCTGAGCTGATACCTTCTGACCATGCCGATTGGTCCCTCCGTCTGTTTCTCGGGAGGTGTGACCTGAGGTGTAAACATTCACCTAAGGCGGGAGTGCCCTCTGAGAGGGTCCCCACAAGGAAGGAGCGCGCCATCGGAGACGCTGGCAATCATGGGGGATTCCTCCGCAATGGATTCTACTCCATCGCTTTCGACTTCGACCCAAAAACGGAAACGTGACCAGCCAACAGTGACAAAAGTACTACCGCCTGCCCCACAGTTCCTTGTAGTTTCTCGATCTGAGGACGGAAAGGATTTTTCCTCTGTCAACCCTTTCGTTATTCAGAAGGGCGTAGATGCCATAGCCGGATCTGTCAAATCTTGTACCAGGTTGCGTAACGGTACCTTATTACTAGAAACTGAGAATGCCTTTCAGGCACAAAAACTGCTTCGGGCCACACTCTTGTACACGTTCCCTGTCCGGGTGGAGGCCCACCGAACTTTGAATTCGTCTCATGGTGTAGTCTATAGTAGCTCCCTCGACGGATTGACTGACGAGGAGCTTCAATCTTTCCTCGCTGAGCAGGGCGTGACGGCTGTCCATAGGGTCATGAAAAAGGTCAACAATAACCTTGTACCGACCCGGACACTTTTCTTGACCTTCGATAGTGTTAAGCTGCCATCGCGCTTCAAGGCGGGCTACGAGGTTATTTCTGTTCGCCCCTATGTCCCGACACCTACGCGTTGCTACCAGTGTCAGCGTTTCAATCACACTCGACAGTCTTGCTCCAATGTGGCTAAATGTGTCACTTGTGGCAGGGATGCCCATGAGGGTGACTGTCCACCTCCGTCTCCTCGTTGTGTGAACTGTCAGGGTGACCATGCCGCATCCTCCCGCGACTGTCCTGTCTATAAGGAAGAACGCTGTATCCAAGAAATTCGGGTCAAAGAGACAGTGTCCACCTCGGCTGCTCGCAAGCTATTGGCTAGTAGGAAGCCCACGCTGCTCCCAGCGGGGAAATACAGCACTGTCCTCTCCTCTCCTCGGACTACCCGGGAGGTAGCAACCCAGACATGCGATCTGACCTTCAGCACCACGGTCGTCCGTTCGGCCAGTGCTAAGATCGCGCGGTCGACGTCTCCTCTTCCTCCCATCACCCCACAGACACCAGCCACTTCCTCAGCTTCTGCTAAGTCGAAGACCCCGAAGTCAGATGCACGGGCCTTCAAGAAGGAACCATCCCGTGCAGACTTCCTCCGTCCCTCGACCTCCCAGCCTTCGACCGGTACTTCCACCAAACGTCCTTCTAAAAAGGCGCATAGGAAGCACAGTTCTCCTTCTCCGCCACGGCGCCTTTCTTCTCCTGCGCCACCCAGCGGTTGCCGCCCCAGGCCGTCATCCGTTTCGCCTGGCCGCACCGCTGGTAGCCGAACATCTGGCCGTTCACCGGCGGAGGAAGCTCCCCCTCCCGGCCATCCTCCCGAGATGGCCGATGACCCTATAGACCCCATGGACGATGACTGTCCGCCTACTGATAGCGGCGGCAGTGCTCGCTCGAAGCCAGGCCCTAAGCGGCCTTCGAGGTGACCCCTTCTCTCATCTTCCTTTTCTTACGATGGCACTTATTAACTGGAATATTCGCAGCATTCGCTCCAACCGAGAGGACTTGAAGTTGCTGCTCCGCTTGCATCGTCCGCTCGTCGTAGCCCTCCAGGAAACGAAGCTACGCCCATGCGATCAAATTGCCTTGGCACACTACACCTCTGTGCGTTTTGACCTACCCCCTGTGGTAGGTATCCCAGCTCATGGAGGGGTTATGTTGCTGGTCCGGGATGATATTTACTACGATCCCATCACGTTGCACACCGGCCTGCAGGCAGTTGCCATCCGCATTACTCTCCCCACCTTTACGTTTTCCTTTTGTACCGTTTACACTCCATCGTCATCTGCCGTTACCAGGGCAGACATGATGCAACTTATTGCTCAGCTACCTGCACCATTTTTGTTAACTGGAGACTTCAATGCCCACCATCCCCTTTGGGGCTCTCCAGCATCCTGCCCGAGGGGCTCCTTGTTAGCAGACCTTTTCAACCAGCTCAATCTTGTCTGCCTCAATACTGGCGCCCCTACTTTTCTTTCGGACACATCTCATACCTATTCCCATTTAGACCTCTCTATATGTACTCCCCAACTTGCACGCCGGTTTGAGTGGTATGCACTTGCTGATACATATTCGAGCGACCACTTCCCGTGTGTTATCCATCTCCTGCAGCATACTCCCTCTCCGTGCTCCTCTAGTTGGACCATCTCCAAGGCAGACTGGGGGCTCTTCTCTTCCAGGGCGACCTTTCAGGATCAAACCTTCACAAGCTGCGATCGTCAGGTCGCACACCTCACGGAAGTCATTCTCGCTGCTGCTGAATATTCCATCCTTCACCCTACTTCTTCTCCACGTCGCGTACCGGTCCCCTGGTGGACCGCAGCATGTAGAGACGCTTTACGTGCTCGTCGACGTGCTTTACGCACCTTTAAACGCCACCCTACAGTGGCGAATTGTATTAATTATAAACGATTACGTGCTCAGTGTCGTCGTATTATTAAAGAAAGCAAGAAAGCCAGCTGGGCTGCTTTCACAAGCACCTTCAACAGTTTTACTCCTTCTTCTGTTGTCTGGGGTAGCCTGCGCCGGCTATCTGGCACTAAGGTCCACTCCCCAGTTTCTGGCTTGAAGGTCGCGAATGAAGTCCTTGTGGCCCCTGAGGCTGTCTCCAATGCCTTCGGCCGCTTTTTCGCCGAGGTTTCGAGCTCCGCTCATTACCACCCTGCCTTCCTCCCCCGCAAACAGGCAGAGGAGGCTAGGCCACCTGACTTCCGCTCCTCGAATTGTGAAAGTTATAATGCACCATTCACCATGCGGGAACTCGAAACCGCACTTGGCCGATCACGGTCCTCCGCTCCAGGGCCTGATTCTATTCATATTCAGATGTTGAAGAACCTTTCTCCTGCGGGTAAAGGTTTTCTTCTTCGTACATACAATCGCATCTGGATTGAGGGACATGTTCCCGCATGCTGGCGCGAGTCTATTGTTGTCCCGATTCCTAAGCCGGGGAAGGACAAGCACTTGCCTTCCAGTTATCGACCTATCTCGCTTACCAGCTGTGTCTGTAAAGTGATGGAGCGAATGTTTAACTGTCGATTGGTTTGGCTGCTCGAGTCTCGACGCCTACTTACCAATGTACAATGTGGATTTCGAAGGCGCCGCTCTGCTGTTGACCATCTGGTTACCTTGTCGACCTTCATTATGAATAACTTCTTGCGGAAGCGCCCGACCGCGGCTGTGTTCTTTGATTTGGAGAAGGCTTACGACACCTGTTGGAGGGCGGGCATTCTCCGCACCATGCATACATGGGGCTTTCGCGGTCGCCTCCCTCTTTTTATTTGTTCCTTTTTATTGGATCGACAGTTCAGGGTACGTGTGGGTTCTGTCCTGTCCGACACCTTTCGCCAGGAGAATGGGGTGCCACAGGGCTCAGTTTTGAGCGTCGCTCTCTTCGCCATCGCGATCAATCCAATAATGGATTGCCTCCCAGCTGATGTATCAGGCTCCCTTTTCGTGGACGATTTTACCATCTATTGCAGCGCGCAGTGTACACGTGTCCTGGAGCGCTGTCTTCAGCGTTCTCTTGACCGTCTTTACTCCTGGAGTGTCGCCAATGGCTTCCGTTTTTCTGCCGAGAAGACGGTCTGTATTAACTTCTGGCGCTACAAAGAGTTTCTCCCACCGTCCTTACGACTCGATCCCGTTGCTCTCCCAATCGTGGAGACAACCAAATTTTTAGGCCTTACCTTTGACAGGAAACTTAGCTGGTCTCCACATGTGTCATATTTGGCCGCCCGTTGTACCCGTTCTTTAAATGTCCTCCGTGTTCTCAGTGGTATGTCGTGGGGAGCGGATCGAACCGTCCTACTTCGTCTATATCGGTCGATCGTCCGCTCCAAGCTGGATTATGGGAGCTTCGTATACTCCTCTGCACGGCCATCCATCTTACGCTGCCTCAACTCCATACAACATCGGGGTTTACGACTTGCGATCGGAGCATTTTATACCAGTCCCGTAGAGAGTCTTCATGCTGACGCTGGCGAATTGCCACTCACCTACCGGCGCGATATACTGCTTTGTCGGTATGCCTGTCGGCTACTGTCAATGCCCGACCATCCGTCTTATCGTTCCTTTTTTGACGACTCTCTTGACCTTCAATACGGGTTGTATGTCTCAGCCTTGCTACCCCCTGGAGTTCGCTTTCGTCGCCTCCTTCAACACCTTAATTTTTCACTCCCTGCAACCTTTCGAGTGGGCGAGAGCCGCAAGCCACCTTGGCTCCAAGCTCAGGTCCGCGTTCACCTCGACCTCAGCTCGCTCCCAAAAGAGGTCACCCCCGGTTCGGTCTACCACTGCCGTTTTTTGGAACTTCGTTCGAAGTTCATCAACATGACTTTCATTTATACAGATGGCTCTAAGACCAATGACGGGGTCGGGTGTTCCTTTATTGTCGGGGCACAAAGTTTCCAATACCGGCTCCATGGCCATTGTTCGGTCTTCACAGCTGAGCTCTTTGCCCTCTACCAGGCTGTTCTTTACATCTGCCGCCACCGACATTCTGCTTATGTCATATGCTCAGATTCCCTGAGCGCCATCCAGAGCCTCAGTGATCCGTACCCGGTTCACCCTTTCGTACACCGGATCCAACGCTCTCTCCAGCAGCTGGTGGACGTCGGTACGCCGGTTAGCTTTATGTGGGTTCCTGGCCATGTCGGTATCCCTGGGAACGAAGCTGCAGATGCCGCGGCCAAGGCTGCGGTCCTCCAGCCTCGGACAGCTTCTTGTTGTGTCCCTTCGTCAGATTTTAGCAGGGTCATTTGTCGGCGCGTCGTGTCGCTGTGGCATGCCGACTGGGCTGCCCTTACCGACAACAAGCTTCGGGCCTTAAAACCTCTTCCCGTGGCTTGGACGTCCTCCTCACGCCCTTCTCGGCGGGAGGAGGTCGTTTTAGCAAGGTTAAGAATTGGACATTGCCGGTTCAGCCATCGCCATCTGCTGACGGCTGCGCCGGCGCCGTTCTGCCCATGTGGGCACTTGCTGACGGTTAGACACATTTTAATGTCCTGTCCAGATCTTACCACACTGCGCCTCGATCTTAACCTGCCTAATACTTTCGATGCCATTTTAGCGGATGACCCACGAGCAGCTGCTTGTGTTCTTTGTTTTATCAATTTGACAAACCTCGCTAAGGACATTTGATGATGCTGGTTTTTAATCCTCTGCCTGTCCGTCTGTCTTTTATTGTGTTTTCCCTTTTAGTTGTTGTTGTCAACTTGTGCCTCGCGGTGCATTTTTAGAGTAGTCAGGGCGCTAATGACCATTGAAGTTGTGCGCCCTAAAACCACAAAAAAAAAAAAAAAAAAACTTTGTGCCGGCCATGACATGTTTTTACGTGAGTGCTCTGGCTGTGGCCGTCCGGGCCGCCGTTTGCTAATCAACTGAGAGAAAAGTCGCGGTTGTCTACAAGACAAAACAAAACGAAATGGCGGCACGTACGCAAGCGGCGGAGATGGTGACTCTGCCTTTGAGTTCAGCATCGTGTTTGACGTCATCTGCACCATCAAGAAGTGATTCATCACTTCAAGCAGTTTCTGCTGCGCTTTCGCGGGATTCTTGATAGCCAAAAATCTGCAGAAACTGTTGTGAGGAAGGGTCCGGGAATTTAGCAATCTGTTTCCAAATTCGAGAGTCAGCTATATTGCGCGTGATGCCATCACCAATCATCGCATCAATTAATATTTGCTACAGTCACATTTGAATCTACACTGTCCAGTAAGGCCTTGAAATTCAGTCATCCATTGACGGAATGTCTGTCCTTGTTTCTTACGCAACCGAAAGAATTTCAAATTTTTTTTCAAATTTGCCCTAAGCACTGCGGAACTTAACATCTGAGGTCATTAGTCACCTGGACGTAGAACTACCGAAACCTAACCAACCTAAGGACATCACACACATCCATGCCCGAGGCATGATTCGAACCTGCGTCCGTAGCAGCAGCGCGATTCCGGAGTGAAGCGCATAGAACCACTCGGTCACAGCAGTCGGCGAAAGAATTTGTGAATAGTATTCGCTACTTTTACCCTATCCTCATAATACTTTGTAAACGCCTGTAATAGGTCCTCATATTGTAGTAGATTAGGGCGGGGCGTGGAAAATAACGTGCCACAGAGCCTAAAAATAGTAGCTCCCATACGAATACTTCTTAGTACGTCGTATGTGATGCGCTGCGATGTGCACGTTGAACTGTGCGAAGTACGCTGTCCAGTCTTCTTTCGCCTCGTCAAACTCACGAAATGCCGGCACTTACGCAGGCGCTGCGGATGACGACGCTGCTGTTGGGTTCAGCGTCTTGTGTGAAGTCATCTGCCCCATCAAGAAGTGATTCGTCACTTGAAGCAGTTGCGCCATTTTTTGACTCTGAAACTAAATAAACTGAGCTGTATCAACTGAATGCGGCACAGCAGGCGACTGCGGCTTAGCGGCCGTAGTAACTAAAAAAAGCACTTCGTCTTCAGGCCACAAGTGGCCCATCGGGACCATGCGACCGCCGTATCATCCTTAGCTCAGAATGCGGATAGGAGCGGCATGTGGTCAGCACACCGCTCTCCCAGTCGTTATGATGGCATTCTCGACCGAAGCCGCTACTATTCGGTCGAGTAACTCCTCAATTGGCATCACGAGGCTGAGTGCACCCCGAAAGTAGTAACTAAGCACCGCAGAAAATAAAAAGAAAAATAAGCAAAGAGAAAGCAAAAGGGGGTGCAAAAGGCGCAACCGTGGAACCTAGAACATAAAGAGTACGAGCAAAGAAAACACCGGGGACACAAAAATAAGCAAGAACAATAAAAATGAGTCAAAAGACGACAGAACACGGAGTGACCTTGAAGACTTGAAGATGGCCACACATAGGTATGTTGTGTACATCTTTGTTCACAATGGTAAGGAGATGTGGGCTACAGCGCCATGTAGCGACTAGCGCCGTAGGAAATCTTTACAGGAACAGCAATGATTAGCAAACAGGTTGAAACTTCTTTATTTAAATGTGTGAATCTGCACTTAAATTGCTGAATGACTGAGAAGATGAAACTCCTACGTTATTTGATTTTGGAACAGCTGAGTAAAACTGAATGCACTGAGCCTATTTTCTCTTTATTATTTCTTATCATGTCAATAATGACCCACTATATTCTAGCGCAACACAGTCTGAATGCTCAAAAAAAAAAAAACTACAACCTGACTTCAAATAAGTAATACACAAGAATGGCCCTGAATAAGAAGCAATCCTGACAATAACCTATACATTTCATTAAGCACTTACCTCACAAAAACCTTCATTACGCGAACTACTGCAATACAGCGAGCGTCAATACTGCCAGCTAAATTAAAGATTCTAACTATTAACGCAACTAACAACTAATAGGGTTGTGGTTAGCAAAGGAAAGATTTTGTTGCAAACCATATAATGTATTTTTATCTTAATAATGTGACATCAAGTTTAAACACGAATATAAATTGGCATTGACATCCACTACAAAGATACATAATCATGAATAATTTTCAATCTCCAAGTCGGATACTTCCAGATCATAAGCCTACGCTAACACTTCAGACCTCACATTTAACATCCATCACTGCTGGCTGTTCACCCCCCAACTGCCCAACAGTACTTCCATCACTGCTGGCGACTAACTTCCAACTGCCCAACATTACCGGCGATTAACTTCCGACAACGAGTCCAACCAGCCACAGAGTCTCTTACAAAGAAAGCTCAGTCAGAGATCCAATGTAAAGCGCTACACAGCGCTGTCAACACAGAAGCAACCCACTTACAAGGTGAATATACTAAACAAAAGATTTACTTAACTTGTATTTCTCAAAGAGTACGAAGATCCAGTACAAATAAATGCAGCAAGAAACAGAGTCTAGCTATTGCAATAGCAACCACGGTGAAGTTCTTTGCACTAAGCATGAACGATGGTGTCAGGGCCACAAATAGGTGCCGTCTGCATAGTCACGTAGTGAAGTGGCTCCAAGCACGATTGGACTATGTGTCTGCCGCCAGCCATCCTATATTGTGGCGGCAGGGAGCCCTCGTAGTCCGGAGCCACTGGAGCTGTGGTCAGCAGATGTACAACATTGGATCTGCCGTATTCCATACGACCGCTGGAAACTTGCTATTCCTTTGCCACCTGTATCATACCCTTGGGGTGATATTGATACATGATACCAAAATTTCATTATCATGTGATTTACTGTCTACCGCTTTGAAGTTAGCAAGAAAACTAAATGCTTCATCAGTTCATTTGGGTTATTACAGTAGACAGACTCGATATCTCCTGGAGACTGGTTGGACATTGTCTGCCAATTGGGAATGTTTGACTGACTTTGGAAGTGGGTAGTTGAAAGCATAGCAACTGTCACTTCTGGCCTATATGGTTGTGTACTATTACTGTTTAGTATGCTGTTTCACTGAAGTCTTACTTGGAGAAATGAGGTTCTTAAATAAATAGCGATGTACTTACTCTACTGGGCCAGATGCTTGCGAACATGCCGATTGAACCAAGACTGTGTGAGATGATGATACTGGGAGAAACATGTTTCAACAGTCCCACCATCCCAGAGGCTTTTGTTACTGTTAAGGAAAAACCCACTCGACATATCAACAAAAGGTTTTTGATGGTAGTAGGGCTTCTGACTACATTCTTATGCGAACCGCATTCCAAGCATGGAAAGACTTGTGGATGAATTGTGACCTATCTGAAATTATTTCTGGAGAGCATAAGAGCCACGCGGGATTAGCCGAGCGGTCTGAGGCGCTGTAGTCCTGGACTGCCCAACTGGTCCCGGAGGAGGTTCGAATCCTCCCTCGAGCATGTGTGTGGGTGTTTGTCCTTAGGCTAATTTAGGTTACGTAGTGTGTAAGCTTAGGGAATGATGACCTTAGCAGTTAATTCCCATAGGATTTCACACGCATTTGTACATTTTTGCAGAGCATAAGAGTTTGACATTTCCTATGCCATAAGGCGGTAATATTTGTCAACAAGTGCATTTCAAGCCGTACATCAGACCAGCAGCAGTGCCCATGTGTGATTTGCAATGTCATGTAACAATTTTTTGTGTATTTGTGGATTTTATTCACGATATTTAGATGTGGTACAAAAAGTGTCTGTATTATCAACAGTAAATGAGAAACGTTTTATAACGCAAGATACTACTAATACTACAGCATGTAGTTGCTACAGATTTGGAAGAGCCGGCCGAAGTGGCCGAGCGGTTAAAGGCGCTACAGTCTGGAACCGCACGACCGCTACGGTCGCAGGTTCGAATCCTGCCTCGGGCATGGATGTGTGTGATGGCCTTAGGTTAGTTAGGTTTAAGTAGTTCTAAGTTATAGGGGACTTATGACCACAGCAGTTGAGTCCCATAGTGCTCAGAGCCATTTGAACCATTTTTTTGATTTGGAAGTACGTGAAATCTCCGCTCGTTGGCAGGGTGTTATGTTGCCCTCATCATCATGTCATCCTCATCCCCTGCGAACAAGTCGCCCAATGTGACGTGGAATGAAATGAGACTTGCACTTGGCGACCGAACTTCCCCGAATAAGGCCTACCGGCTAACGATGCCATACGCTCATTTCCATTTTTTTTTGTACAAAAAACAAGAGAGTACAATGAGATAAGAAGACCAAGAACGAAGTACTCGTTTGAAAGGCTGTAAGAGTGGGTCTAGAGACGACGTCAGCCTTCGCCAGTGATGAGGCAAGCACGCCTTGTTTGTGACTCGCCTGTCGTGCTGCCTGCGAGAGAGCACACGTTTGTTTACTTCCATACAGCTGCTTGTCTTCGTGTCCGAATTCACCGACCATCATGGCGTTTTCCTTCCGCCAGGCCACAATTAAGTTAACGTTTCCTTTGGATCGCGAACGACCCAAAGCGTATGCAGCTAAACGATTTACACAGGACGAAATGCGTCTCTCACAGTAAGATATTTTCGGAATTCATTTTTCGATTAACTATTGTGCACATAAAGCTAGTGAATGAAGAGCTGTGCGCCGTCGTTGTGTTAACGATCTTACTCTGACGGCCATGTAGGAGCTGTCATGGATGATCCGTCGGTTTTGGCCTCCGAAGTTGTGAGTTTTCAAATAGCCGTGTGAGGTGCCGTCGGACGCTGTCGTGGCCGCCTTTAAACCTTACGGCAACATCGTCAGTCACGTTGCTGAAACTGGAAGACGTTCGAAAAATACCGTGTCCTCATTGATATCAAATGGTTCAAATGGCTCTGAGCACTATGGGACTTAACTTCTGAGGTCATCAGTCCCCTAGAACTTAGAACTACTTAAACCTAACTAACCTAAGGACATCACACACATCCCTGCCCAAGGCAGGATTCGAACCTGGGACCGTAGCGGTCACGCGGTTCCAGACTGTAGCGCATAGAACCGCTCAGCCACTCCGGCCGGCCCATTGGTATCGGCAGATAAAAAGTGAACTGAGGTAGCACGTGCCTTCCCACCTGGACATTGCCGGCTGCAGAGCTGTCGTCATGTACGGTGGTCAGCCGCGTACTTGTTCAGGTTGTGGCCAGGAAGGCCATGTCCGTTCTGAACGTAACTGACATAGACTGGTTCAGACACCGGTTGGCGACGTCGGTCTCCCTGCGGTGCCCACTGTGTTACCTCTATCCTGCGGCCGCGCCGTGGCTGCCTGCTGCTCCCACTCTGAATGAGTTGGTACCGGCGTCGATTCCTCTCGACAACGATGTGGACGTTTCACCTGTCTCTACTACACTGCCACAAGAGTCAGTACCAACGAACGATGGCCATCTGCATCTACATCTACAAGTACATCTACATGGATACTCTGCTAATCACATTTAAGTGCCTTGCAGAGGGTTCATCGAACCACCTTCACAATTCTCTATTATTCCAATGTCGTATCGTGCGCGGAAAGAATGAACACCCATATCTTTCCGTACGAGTTCTGATTTCCCTAATTTTATCGTGGTGATCGTTCCTCCCTATGTAGGTCGGTGTCAACAAAATATTTTCGCATTCGGAAGAGAAAATTGGTAATTGGAATTTCGTGAGAAGTTTCCATAGCAACGAAAAACGCCTTTCTTTTAATGATTTCCAGCCCAAATCCTGTATCATTTCAGTGACACTCTCTCCCATATTTCGCGATAATACAAAACTTGCTGCCTTTCTTTGAACGGCCGGCGGGAGTGGCCGAGCAGTTCTAGGCGCTACAGTCTAGAATTTCGCGACCGCTACGATCGCAGGTTCGAATCCTGCCTCGGGCATGGATGTGTGTGATGTCCCTAGGTTAGTTACCCCCCCTGCGGGTCCGGGGTAAGAATAGGCCCGAGGTATTCCTGCCTGTCGTACGAGGCGACTAAAAGGAGTTTCAACTGTTTCGGCCTTCCATGTGATGGTCCCCCTTGGGGTTTGACCTCCATTTTTCTAAATTTCTACAGAAGTACGAGCCTTTTGGGGAAGGACACCTTACGTGGTGTACCACTGGTCCTAAGTGCACTCAGACCTTGGCACTCAGCATTGCACCGGCGTTGTAACCATACCCACTATTGCTCAAATTGGGCCTAAACGCCTTTTGGGTTGTCCCAGTTACGCCCATAGTGCGTCTCCATCTGCACCAGCGATCATGATGGACTTTCCATGGCACCAGAAATCCAGCACGGTAGCCAGCCCGTTGTGGTGGGGTCGTCATGTACCCTCTAGGTTGTAGCCCCCTGACAACACAGGGATCGTACTGCCGATACCTGAGCTGCACCCTCCCCACGTCGGCCAAGGAGTAGATGCCCGTCTCCTTGGGGCATCAGGACTCCCGGCAATGGTCATCCTGCCAGGTGGCCCTTGCTGCGGCTGGGTGGCGCCCGTGGGGAGAGCCCCTGGTCGGAGTGGGTGGTATCGGGGCGGACGTTTCGCAGATGAAACGTCACCACGTATCGGGTCGCTCTGCGGCCGAGTCTTTCAAAAGAAAAAGTACCGTTTCTGGTTCTGGTTCTCCTGCCCCTTCCCCCTTGGCCACTCCATGGGAGGAGGGACAGGCCCGCCGGCTTGGAGCGAAGTACTTCCCCCGCTATTTGGTCTGTTCTCGAACCGATGGGGGGACATTCGCCACCTCCAAGCCCATGTTCTTTGTTCAGCACATTGAGGACATCTTCGGGGAAATCGAGGCTCTCAGCAAGATGCGTTCAGGGTCCGTACTTATCAAGACCACGTCCGCCACACAGTCGGCGGCGCTCCAGGCGTGCGACCGCCTAGGGGACATCCCAGTCTCCATTGTCCCACATCTGGCACTCAATAGGACGCAGGGGGTTATTTTTCATCGTGACCTCCTGCTACAATCTGATGAGGAGCTCAGGGCCAACCTGGAGCGCCGAGGCGTGCATTTCGTCCGGCGAGTCCAGCGCGGCCCCAAAGACCGTCGCATCGACACTGGGGCCTTTATCCTTGCCTTCGAGGGGGACGTTCTCCCAGAGAAGGTAAAGGTAATGTGCTACCGGTGTGACGTGCGACCCTACGTTCCGCCTCCTATGCGCTGTTTTAGGTGTTTGCGCTTTGGGCACATGTCGTCACGGTGTGAGGCTGAGCCCCTCTGTGGCGATTGTGGCCGTCCTCTTCGTGAGGAACATACATGCACCCCACCACCTCGGTGCGTTAATTGTCCTGGCGTCCACTCGCCTAGATCCTCAGACTGCCCCGCATATCAGAAGGAGAAGAAGATACAAGAAATCAAAACTTTGGATCGGCTGTCTTATTCTGAGGCCAGGAAGAAGTACGACCGCCTCCATCCCGTGCCATTGACCACTTCATTTGCCTCAGTTGTGTCCACTCCTTCCGCGGTATCCTCACCCCTCTCCTGTCCCCCCTCCGCCTCCTCCGCCCATCAGGGGGCTCTGCCTCCGCCTCCCAAATCCCTCCCTTCCAAATCCTCCTCCCCCGTGGCTCCCACCCCCTCTGCCCCAGGGGCCATTCTTCCTCCTCCTTCTCCCCACACGCCACCTGAGAAGCGATCCTCTTCTCAGGCGTCCATCGGGGACACGTTCCGGACCCCGGCTTCCGAGGTCCGGCGTTCCAAAACGGACCCCGCGCGTGAGGACCTTCTTCGGGTCCAGCCCACCATCCCTGTGCCTCCTCGGCCTTCCAAGAAGGCCTCCAAGAAGAAATCTTTATCCCCCTCTCCACCCCGGCGCGTTTCGACTGACGCTCCATCCGTGAGTCGCCGCTCCCGGCCGTCCTCAGTTTCGCCGGGACGCTCTGCTGCCAGGCGCTCAGCTGGCCTTTCGTCGGCAAATGATGCTGCCCCTCCTACACAACCAGGGACAGCGGCCGCAGCTGGCGACCAGTCGATGGAACCGGATCCGCCTCCCGTCGGTTGTAGCGTTGTTCCCTCGCAACCTGGCCCTCCGCGGCCGTCGAGGTGACCAGCTCTTCCCCCGTCTCGTTCCCACAACTTTTTGACTAGCGATGGCGTTGTTTCATTGGAACATAAGAGGTATTCGATCTCATCGGCAGGAATTACAACTGCTCCTCCGCCTGCACTGTCCGCTCGTCCTTGGACTCCAGGAAACCAAGTTGCGCCCGACTGACCGTATTGCCTTTACCCACTATACCTCGGAGCGGTATGACCTTACCCCTGTGGACGGTGTCCCAGCTCATGGTGGGGTCATGTTGCTCATTCGGGACGACGTCTATTACCATCCCATCCCATTGACCACCCCACTCCAAGCAATAGCTGTCCGCATTACTCTTTCTGCTTTTACTTTTTCAGTTTGTACCATCTACACTCCACCGTCGTCTGCCGTTAGTCGGGCTGACATGATGCACCTGATCGTTCAGCTTCCCCCGCCGTTTTTATTGTTTGGCGACTTCAATGCCCATCATCCCCTTTGGGGCTCTCCTGCATCCTGTCCAAGAGGCTCACTCTTGGCAGATGTCTTCAACCATCTCAATCTTGTCTGCCTCAATACCGGCGCCCCGACTTTCTTCTCGGACTCCACTCATACCTTCTCCCACTTGGACCTCTCAATATGTTCTACCACTCTTGCCCGTCGGTTCGAGTGGTATGTCCTTTCTGACACCTATTCGAGCGACCACTTCCCCTGTGTCGTTCGTCTCCTGCACCACACCCCATCCCCACGTCCTTCGAGCTGGAACATACTGAAAGCTGACTGGGGACTTTACTCATCCCTGGCGACCTTTCCGGACCACGATTTTCCCAGTTGTGACAGTCAGGTCGAATACCTCACGGCTGTTATCATCCATGCTGCCGAACGTTCCATTCCTCGTACTACTTCTTCACGTCGCGTTTCCGTCCCCTGGTGGAACGAGGCTTGTAGGGACGCTATCCGTGCTCGACGACGTGCTTTACGCACCTTTCGCCGCCATCCTACGTTGGCGAATTGTATTGAATACAAACGACTCCGAGCGCAATGCCGTAGAGTCATCAAAGACAGCAAAAAAGCTTGTTGGGCCTCTTTCACCGGCTCCTTTAACAGTTTTACTCCCTCTTCCGTCGTTTGGGGTAGCCTGCGCCGGCTGTCGGGTATTAAGGCCCACTCCTCGGTACCTGGCCTGACCTCAGGTAATGCGGTCCTTGTTGATCCGGTGGCTGTCGCCAACGCCTTTGGCCGCTTTTTCGAGGAGGTTTCAAGCTCCGCCCATTACCATCCTGCCTTCCTTCCCAGGAAAGAGGCAGAAGAGGCTCGGCGACCTTTCTTCCACTCGCTGAATCTGGAAACCTATAATGCCCCCTTTACTATGCGGGAACTCGAACGTGCGCTTGCACTGTCCCGGTCCTCTGCTCCGGGGCCGGATGCCATTCACGTTCAGATGCTGGCACACCTTTCTGCGGCGGGCAAAAGCTTCCTTCTCCGTACCTACAATCGCGTCTGGACCGAAGGTCAAGTCCCCATGCGTTGGCGTGACGCCGTTGTTGTTCCTATACCCAAACCCGGGAAGGATAGACACCTTCCTTCTAGTTACCGCCCCATTTCTCTTACAAGCTGTGTCTGTAAGGTGATGGAGCGCATGGTTAATGCTCGGTTAGTCTGGATTCTTGAATCTCGACGGCTCCTTACTAATGTCCAATGTGGCTTTCGTCGCCGCCGCTCCGCTGTTGACCACCTCGTGACCTTGTCGACATTCATCATGAACAACTTTTTGCGAAGGCGCCAAACGGTAGCCGTGTTCTTCGACTTGGAGAAGGCTTATGACACCTGTTGGAGAGGAGGTATCCTCCGCACTATGCACAGGTGGGGCCTACGCGGTCGCCTGCCCCTTTTTATTGATTCCTTTTTAACGGATCGAAAGTTTAGGGTACGTGTGGGCTCCGTATTGTCCGACGTCTTCCTCCAGGAGAACGGAGTGCCTCAGGGCTCCGTCTTGAGCGTAGCCCTTTTTGCCATCGCGATCAATCCCATTATGGATTGCATTCCACCTAATGTCTCAGGCTCTCTCTTTGTCGATGACTTCGCGATCTACTGCAGTGCCCAGAGAACATGCCTCCTGGAGCGCTGCCTTCAGCGTTGTCTAGACAGCCTCTACTCATGGAGTGTGGCAAATGGCTTCCGGTTCTCTGAAGAAAAGACGGTTTGTATCAACTTTTGGCGATATAAAGCGTTCCTTCCGCCATCCTTACATCTCGGTCCCGTTGTTCTCCGATTCGTGGACACAACTAAGTTTCTAGGGCTCACGTTGGACAGGAAACTGTGTTGGTCTCCACACGTCTCTTATTTGGCGGCCCGTTGTACACGTTCCCTTAATGTCCTCAGAGTTCTTAGCGGTTCATCTTGGGGAGCGGATCGCACTGTCCTGCTTCGCTTGTATCGGTCCATAGTCCGATCGAAGCTGGATTATGGGAGCTTCGTCTACTCGTCCGCTCGGCCGTCCCTCTTACGCCGCCTCAACTCCATCCACCATCGGGGGTTACGTCTTGCGACCGGAGCCTTCTACACTAGTCCTGTCGAGAGTCTTTATGCTGAAGCTGCCGAGTTACCGTTGACCTACCGGCGCGACGTACTGCTGTGTCGGTATGCCTGCCGGCTGTCGTCTATGCCCGACCACCCCTCTTACAAGTCCTTCTTCGCCGATTCTCTCGACCGTCAGTACGGGTTGTATGTGTCTGCCCTGCTGCCCCCCGGAGTCCGCTTCCGTCGCCTGCTTCGACAATTGGATTTTGCCCTCCCTACCACCTTCAGAGAGGGTGAGAGCCCGACACCACCTTGGCTCCAGGCTCCGGTTCATATTTATCTCGACCTCAGCTCACTCCCGAAGGATGGTACTCCGGCTGCAATGTATTGCTCACGGTTTGCCGAACTTCGTGCTCGACTTGCCGGTCACACCTTTATTTACACCGATGGCTCCAAAACTGACAATGGTGTCGGCTGTGCCTTTGTCGTCGGGGCCGCCACATTTAAATACAGGCTCCTCGACCAATGTTCCAGCTTTACGGCCGAGCTTTTTGCTCTCCATCAGGCCGTTCAGTATGCCCGCCGCCACCACCATTCATCATATGTACTCTGCTCTGACTCACTCAGTGCTCTTCAGAGCCTTGGAGCTCCCTATCCGGTCCATCCCTTGATACAACGGATACAGCAGTCCCTCCATTCTTTGGCTGATAACGGTGGTTCTGTCAGCTTTCTGTGGGTTCCCGGACATGTGGGAGTGCCTGGGAATGAGGCTGCGGATGCTGCGGCCAAGGCTGCAGTCCTCCTGCCTCGGCCAGCCTCCCGTTGTGTCCCGTCATCCGACGTTCGTGGGGATGTCTGTAAGAGGCTTGTGTCGTTGTGGTGGGATGCTTGGTCATCCCTCCAAGGAAACAAGCTCCGGGCAGTAAAACCGCTACCAACTGCTTGGACAACATCCTCCCGACCATCTCGGCGCGAGGAGGTCCTTCTGACCAGGTTGCGGATTGGGCATTGCCGGTTTAGCCACCGCTACCTGCTCTCCGGTGACCCAGCCCCGCAGTGCCCTTGTGGTCAGGCATTAACAGTGCGCCATGTTTTATTGTCGTGTCCCCGTTTTAGTCAATTTCGTGTTGTCCTGTCCCTGCCATCTACTTTACCGGATGTTTTAGCTGATGACGCTCGAGCAGCTGCTCGTATTCTGCGTTTTATAACTTTAACTGGCTTGTCCAAGGACATTTAATCTTTTTACTTATTTTGTCTGCATCTTTGTCGGGTCCTTCTGGTGTCCCCTCCATCCCCTTGAGTTTTACCAGATTCCATGTGCTCAAACAACAGTGACTGGGCGCTAATGACCTCAGCAGTTGAGCGCCCTTAAACCCAACCAAAAAAAAAAAAAAAACCTAGGTTAGTTAGGTTTAAGTAGTTCTAAGTTCTGGGGGACTTATAACCTCAGAAGTTAAGTCCCATAGTGCTCAGAGCCATTCGAACCATTTTTCTTTGAACTTTTTCGAAGTACTCAGTCAGTCCTATCTGGTAAAGATCCCACACCGCGCAGCAGTATTCTAAAAGAGGACGGACAAGCGTAGTGTAGGCAGTCTCCTTAGTAGGTCTGTTACAGTTTCTAAGTGTCCTGCCAACGGAGTCTTTGGTTAACCTTCCCCACAACATTTTCTATATATTCTTTCCAATTTAAGTTGTTCGTAATTGTAATACCTAGGTATTTAGTTGAATTTACGGCTTTTAAGTTAGACTGATTTATCGTGTAACCGAAATTCAACGAGTTACTTTTAGCACTCATGTGGATGTCCTCACACTTTTCGTTATTTAGGGTCGGCTGCCACTTTTCGCACCATTCAGATATTTTTTTCTAAATCGTTTTGCAGTTTGTTTTGGTCTTCTGATGACTTTATTAGTCTATAAACGACAGCGTGATCTGCAAACAACCGAAGGCGGTTGCTCAGATTGTCTTCCAAATCTTTTATATAGACAAGGAACAGCAAAGGGCCTATAACACTACCTTGGGAACGGCTGAAATCACTTCTGTTTTACTCGACGACTTTCCGTCAATTACTACGAACTGTGACCTCTCTGACAGGAAATCGCCATCAGCAGACACAAGCTGTCCGTGCCGAACCGATGATTGTTGATCCTGGAGTCGCGCTGACCTCCGCTTCACTGCCGTCTGACCACATGTCGAACGATTGCTGCCTGCCCTCCGACATGGAACAACATGTTCAGATGCAACGGTCGCCGAGGAAACGGAAGAGACAACGCCATCCTCCTTCTGATGACTGCCTCCATAGGATGTGTGCATAGGATTTCGACTCTCCTACTGATGATGCACTGCCCTCTGATGCCCTGGCACCTTAAAATGTCGTCTTTCCCCACTCTGTCTCCAGACAGTATCCACCTACGGACACCGACCGTCCTCACCTGCATCTGATGTGCACGTTGCAACCTTTTGTGCTCCCCGTGGTTTTACGTCTCCCATGCTTCCCCTACTGTTAGTGGGGTGGCAATCATCGTCCGTGATAGTATCATCGCTGATACATTTGCCTATATCCCTGATGCCAGACGTGTGGCTCTGACGTCGAGTGGCATCAAGGTCATCAACGTCTGTGTGCAATCTGGTTCGGGTCGCCGCCGCGAGCGTTCCACTTTCTTCTCTTTTACTGCGTCCGCAGGATACATTGATCATGGAAAACGATTTCAACTTCACCCAGGCGCCCAAAGACCAACTACCACGTCACTCACTAACGACAATTCTGCAGCACCTCAACCTTGTGAATTCTTGAGAGCATATTCATAATGACTGTCTGGAGTTCACGCATTTCACTAGTCGTTCTTCCTCTATCGTGTCTACATCTTCCGAAATATTGTCAGTGGGCTGCAGGCTGCTGAAGTCTGACCCATTTCGTCCTCTGTGATACGTACATCTGTACCATCAATCTCTGCCACCAGAGGGTATGACGTGGCCATGGACCATGGAAACTGAACACGATCCATCTTACTTCATCCAACTGCTGACAGCGCATCGATACCACGTGTACAGCTTGTTGTCGACGTCACGTTGTGAACCAGTCTGCCCTCTTATGGTGGATGCTCTGTGCATAGCCAGCACTCTGCAAGACCTTGATTGGTTACAGAAGTGAAGTCGCAGCATGGCGGCGACGAACCCAGGGTTTCTGTTTCACCTTTCTCCGGGAATGGACTATGATGCAGTATTCGCCAAGGCCGCAAGTGATAGTGGATCGTCCCAAGGCACATCTCACACCCCTCTCTGGCTGTCATTTTGACGGAGCTTCCTGTGGACAGCGCTGCTCCAGTGTGGTGCAGTTACTACCATCTGATGCTTAGGACTTGGTTTTGCAAGTGATCTTTGGCACACGATTGTTCTCAACAACCGGAGCCTACTGTCCCAACTACGAGCTGGACTCCTAGACCATCTTTTATGGGCCCTTGATCTTTTGCAGCGGACACAATATATAAATGTATATCTGGCGTCATGTATACCCCACGTGGACAGACACTTCCTATTCCACCATCAAAGACTAGTTGTATGCTAGCAGCTTTGGGTGCATATGTTTACCACGGCTTGCTGTTCAAGATTACGAGATCGTCACCCTCCCACGGTGCAGGGACGATTTAAGTCCCTATCTTGTGCCTGACAGAGTGATAGCCCTTATCGTCAGCTTTCACATGGCGCTGTGGGCCGTTGTTCTATGCGTCTGACCAGCCTATTGCTGGAGGCCCTTGCACCATACACTCTGTCAACGCCTATCTAGCTTTCGGACGTCCCGCCGCCCTTCTTTTACTTCTGCCCCTTTTTCCTGAGCTACGTTCGCGTTGCGATACTGCAAACGCGCTTGACTCAAATGGCTCAAATGGCGCTAAGCACTATGGGATTTAACATCTGAGATCATCAGTCCCCCAGACTTAGAACTACTTAAACCTAAGTAACCTAAGGACATCACACACATCCATGCCCGAGGCAGGATTCGAACCTGCGACCGTAGCAAACGCGCTTGACATCCACGAAGGCAACCTATGGCTTTCTTCAGCAGCAAAGTCACCGAATGTGGTTGAGGGGAAGCGTCTCCATGTCGACTGGCGTGCCGTCGGTGATCGGTGTGCGCTCCTTACCTTGACACTGGCGTCCATTGCGCCATGTACCTTGCTGTCAACGGGAAGAAAGTATGTCGGTCATGCTTTCACGGGATTCACCCCACAGGCTCTCTGTTGTGTCGACTGTGATGTTTTGGACATGGACGAGCATTACCTGGAGTGCGAATCGGTGAGAGGTATCTGGTTCCTGGTGCGACGGATGCGGGCCCTAATTACCATACGACTCCTTATCAGATACCTACTCACCTGCTCCTCTTTCCAGGCGCAGGATATGTCCTGCAAGCAAAGACGAATTCTGTGAAGTGCGTTCGAGGACACACTTGCTGATGGCGAAAAAAATATCCTCCATTGTTAGCACTTCCTTAATCAAAGCCACTGTACAGTTGTCCGCAATCCCAAATACAGACAATTTTTCTCCAATATCCTTTTTAGTTTCTTTCTTAACCCACTCAATAGTTGTGGTGTTGCTGCATGAGGAGTTGATCCACGTCTTTTCCTCTCTTAGAACTGGTTATTCCCTGTTGATCGGAATGTTCTTCTCCACGTAAGTCATTGATGTTATTTTTACCTCTACTCCACGTTTCCTACACTTTTCTTGGTTCCTGGGCGGAGGGAAAGGGACATGGTGGGCTGCCCTCGGGTTGTTACTGCCGCCCACTTTGCCGCCTCCACCCCTCACCACCAGGAAGGTAAGACTGCTTTAAATAAGCGAACGGCCTTATCAAACAGGTCAGAGGAGTGGAAAGAGGTCCAGGACGCTATCATATCCTCGGGGTAGGAAACTGCACTTAAAGATGGAAGAACCAGCAATGATAAACGGCATGAGGATGCAGAAGGCAATAGAAAACAATGCACTGAAGACACATAATGCGTATCCACGGGATATATGGCTGGTAATTTAAAAAGTATGATGACGATGTCTCCACTGTCAAAGGTTCCGGAGTAGTACCCCATTCAGAACTCTGGGAGGGGTTTGCCAAGGGGCAGGTGACCAAGGAAAGAATAATGTTCTATGAATTGGGGCATGGAATGTCAGAAGTTTGAACGTGGCAGGGAAACTAGAAAATCTGAAAAGGAAAATGCAGAGGCTCAATCTAGATATAGTGGAATGGAAAGAAGACAAGGAATTCAGGTCAGAGGAGTATAGGTAATATCAACAGTAGCAGAAAATGTTATAGGAGTAGGATTCGTTATGAATAGGAGGGTAGAGCAGAAAGTGTATTACTGAGGTTAGTTAAGTGGTAGGGTTGTTCTCATCAGAATAGCAGCAAAATAACACCGACAACGATAGTTCCGGTATATATGCCAGCATCACAAGCTGAAGATGAAGAGATAAAGTATATAAGAACACTGAATGGGAAATACAGCTCGTTTTGGGTGATGAAAATCTAGTAGTCATGGGGGACTGGAATGTGGTTATAGGGAAGGTGTGGAATAAAGGGTTATGGTACTATGAATGAGAAAGAAATAAGACTAATGCAGTTTTACAATAAATTTCAGTTAGTAATATGGAATACTCTGTTCAAGAATCGCCCGCATCTCGTGGTCGTGCGGTAGCGTTCTCGCTTCCCACGCCCGGGTTCCCGGGTTCGATTCCCGGCGGGGTCAGGGATTTTCCCTGCCTCGTGATGGCTGGGTGTTGTGTGCTGTCCTTAGGTTAGTTAGGTTTAAGTAGTTCTAAGTTCTATGGGACTGATGACCATAGATGTTAAGTCCCATGGTGCTCAGAGCCATTTTTTGTTCAAGAATCGCAAGAGGAGCAGGTATACTTGGAAAAGGCCAGGAGATACGGGCAGGTGTCAGTCAGATTGCATCACGATCAGGCAAAGTGTTCTGGGTTGTAAGGCGTAGCCTGGAACAGATGTAGACTCAGTTCACAATTTACCAGTGTTGAAGAGTAGGCTGGGAATTTAAGAGACTAGCCAGTATGAATCAATACGCAAAGAAGTGCGATATGGAAGTACGACGAAATGAAGAGATACATTTGAAATCTCCCAGGACTAGAACTACAGCTAAAAGGAATAATTGAGTAGGCAGTTCAGTTGAAGAGGAATGGACATGTCTAAAAAGGGCAGTCACAGAAGATGGAAAGAAAAACATGAGCAAAAAGAAAGTAACTGAGAAGGAACGATGGGCAACAGAAGAAATACTTCAGTTGATCGATGAAAGCAGAAAATACGAAAATGTTTAGGGAAATTTAAGAACACAGAAATAGCAGTTGTTTAGGAATGAAACAAATATGAAGAACAGGAAAGCTAAGGCGAAATGTCTGCATGAGAAACGTGAAGAAATCGAAAAACAAGTGATTGTCGGAAGGGATGACTCAGAGTAAAGAAAAGTCAAAACAGCCTTCGGTGAAATTAAAAGCAATCGTGATAACATTAAGAGGGCAATGCAAATTCCATTGTTAAATGCAGAGGAGAGAGCGTGAATTGTTGGAGAGAGTACATTGAAGGCCTGTGTGATGTGAAGACTTGTCTGATGCGACAGAAGAAGAAACAAGAAACGACAGGTAAGAAATAGGGGATCCAGTACTACAATGACAATTTGAAAGAGCTTTGGAAGACTTAAGATAAAGTAAGGTGGAAGGGATAGATAACAGTCCATCAGAATTTCTAAAATATTGTAGGAAGCGGTAACTGAACGATTACTCAGATTGTAGAAGGTATGAGTTTGGCGATACAACATCTGACTTTCGGAAAAATATCACAATTCTGAAGACTGCAAGCGATGACAAGTGTTCGAAGTATCGCACAATCCGCTTAACAGCTTATGCATCCTAGATGCTGACAAGAATAATATACGTAAGAATGGAAAAGAAAACTGATGATGTGTTAGATAACGACCAGTTTTGCTTGAGGTAATGTTGATAACGGAAGCACGACTAAAGAAAAATCGAGATACGTTCATGGGATTGGTCGACCTGGAAAAAGCCTTCGACAGTGTCAAATAGTGCAAGATGTTCCAAATTCTGAGGAAAATAGGGATAAGCTACAGGAAGAGACTGGTAATATACAACATGTACAAAAGCCAAGACGGAATAAGAAGAATGGAAGTCCAAGAACGAAGTGATCGTATTATAAAGGGGGTAAGGCACTGATGTACTACGTAGTCTTTCAGTCCTATTGTTGAATCTATACACCAAAGAATCAATGACGGAAATAAAAAAAAAGATTCAAGATTGGAATCAAAATTCATGGTGAAAGGATATCACTAATAAGCTTCGGTAATGACATTACTATCCTTAGTGAAACTAAAGAACTGTTGGATATGTTGAATGAAATGAACAGTCTAGTGAGACAGAGTATGGATTAAGAGTAAACCGAAGAAGACATAGTAATGAGATTTAGCGGAACTGAGAACAGAGAGAAACTTCACATCACTATGGGGGATCACGAAGTAGATTAAATTAAGGAATTCTGCTACCTTGGAAGCTAAATAACACGTGACGGTAGAAGTAAAAGAAATAAAAATCAGCTTAGCATAAGCAAAGTGGTCTATTATTGGTGCAGAGAAATCTGCTGGTCTAAAATATCGGCCTTAATCTGAGGAAGAAATTTCTAATAATGAACATTTGGAGTCTAACTTTACATGGTAGTTTATCATAGTGTGTGTGAAAACAGAAACAGGAACAGACGACAGCGGTGGCCTAGAAGATCTAGGCGCTTCAGTCCGGAACCGCGCGACTGCTACGGTCGTAGGTTCGAATCCTGCCTCGGTCATGGATGTGTGTGATGTCCATAGATTAGTTAGGTTTAAGTAGTTCTAAGTTCTAGGGGACAGATGACCTCCCATAGTGCTCAGAGCCATTTGAACCATTATGAAAAGAAGACAATCGAAGTATTTGACATGTGATGGTATAGAAATATGTTGAAAATTAGGTGAGTTGAAAGCATAAGGAATGAGGAGGTTCCCCGCAGAATCAGCAGAGAAGAGACCACTTGGTAAACACTGACAAGAAGAAGGCACAGGATGAGAGGACATGTATTACGACATCAGGGAAGGATATGCGTGGTACTAGAGACAGTTGCAGAGTGTAAAAGCTATAGCGGAAGATATAGATTGAAATATGTCTGTGTGTGTGTGTGTGTGTGTGTGTGTGTGTGTGTGTGTGTGCCTCAGATTAATAATAAAGAACATTTGTCATAGCATCTGTGAGACGTCGCAACGAGTAGGTTGAGAGTTGGCAGCTGTTTGTTTATTTTGTTTTATAAAACGGTATAAACGGTAAAAACATTCGTTTGAGTCATTCAAGTTCCAATTGGAATAAAGTTAAAGGAGGCAGAATTGATAGATTTTTCCTCTGGACCGTTTTAGACTGTATTGTTTAGTAACAATTATTTGGTTCTTTTATGTTATGGAAATTTGGTGAGGAGTTCTATCGAATCAGATTCAAAGTGATTTTCCCAGTTATTATCAAAAATACGTAGTTTTATTTAAAAATGAGAGGAAAGAAGGCTGTCATTTCAGAAATGGTTGTGCACTGTCTCATCTCGTTTCTGTTGTCCTTCGGAACTGCCTGATTTATTTCAGAACTGATAGGCTTGCGGTTACACGATCATCGTGATTTATAGAAAAGGGCTGTGGTGATGTTACAAGAAGAAGCAGATTTTTTAAGTTTGCAATAATTGCTTTAGATTCATCGGTGCAGCTCCAGCGGCTAAACGAGTTACATTGCGTGGGAGCAGTTTTCGGGTAGCCCCTCCGCGTTTATCGTGCGTGTTCGAGGCTGGACTACACGTCTGACGAACGCAGTTGGACGTCATCCAAACTCGCCTGTGTCAGCTATCCGACCCGCGCCACCGCAGTAAGCACCGGACCCTCCTATCCCCTCCGTGCTGTGTGTTTCGGCCCTTTTTGCAAGCTGCTGTCCACCGGCCTCTCAAAGCCCTCGAGCGTAAAACTGAGCCATGCAGCGCGGGCGGCGATATAACCGCAGCACATAAAATCCGACGCCGCACAACGAATCTCTCATATTGATCTCTCTCCTCCAAAGTGGCACTCTGCCAATGGTGCGTTAGTGCTGACGTATATCCCCGGCAGTGTGTTTATACGCGTACGTGTGTGAGCGGTGCGTGCGTGTGTGTCAGTGAGAAAAAAATGGGTTAAGCCTTAGCGCAAACACAGTACAGCACCAGAAATATTCCACACGCCTCTATTAACGTATTCTAACACCGCGCAGTATCTGGCTACAGCAGGAAATCTCTTTTTGCATCTTACCATTTCGGCAACATTAAACGTTTTACAAAAAAGTTAAATTAGTACTTTTATGAAAAGAGAATGATACATTAAAACTTTTAACCAGTATTGGTGTGGCACGCTGCAACTGTAATGAACAAAGGATTTCACGAATGTGGTGTTTACGAAAATCACTCCAAAAGAAATGTACAACATTTTTTCAAAAATCCAAATTTTGTTCTCTGAGGTCGCAGAAACAGGAGTTCGACTTGTATTCAAATTAATTCAACCTGTTTCTGCCAGTCACGCAATCACGGCACTCAGTCAAAATGGCTGCTACACTTGTTGCCCGTCTGATGCAACGTGCTTTCATAGAGCTCCTGTTTTGCAAGTAAGAGACAGTGAACAAACATTCACAAGAGGTTGAAGAGGATGCACGGCGACGAGGGGGTTGATCGCATTACTCTTACTCGTTGGGCAAGCTGGTTATCTGCTGAAACTGGCAGACCGAACACTGCACAACTCTTGACAATATACAGAGTATTGCTCACAACCCTTTCAAATGCGAGTGTTGCTCAAACAAATTCTCTGCTACAACGAAAATTCTTTGAACATTTACTTAAGTTACACGCTTAAAACACTTGATACCCGTTACCTGCGGCAAAATTTATTTAGCGCTGTGTAATCGACATAGCTGGAAAATATAAACTATCTTTTCCAAAGTGGTTTCTCTATGAAGATTAATCTCACTGATGCAAATAAATGTAAGTAATATCATCAAATCGACATTGTGCTGTAAAAAATTCCAGATATTTTGTCACGTTCAGTTGTTCCTTATTTAGACATTCTTTGTCTTGTCACAACTACACTACGATGGTTCAAATGGCTCTGAGCACTATGGGACTTAACAGCTGTGGTCATCAGTCCCCTAGAACTTAGAACTACTTAAACCTCACTAACCGAAGGACATCACACACATCCATGCCTGAGGCAGGATTCGAAATACACTACGACCCCCCAGTGCTACAGACAGTGACTAACAACGGTGTACAGTGTAATGAGGAGCTGTTAGGCGGCTTGAAATCTGTAACTGCAAAATAAAATATTTCTTCCTTCAGAAAATGCTTCTGGTTGCGACCTTTCTGAAAAGCAGATTCTAAAACTACAAACTTTACCGACATAGGGCAGACAAATATTTTTAATTATTGCTCTTCTTCTTCTTTTTGCTTTAAAACCTTCTACACACTACGTTCCAATTTCAATTCTTAATCCATTGTTGTTCCTTCCTTTCCCTTCCAGTATCCCAACGTTGTTCCATTACTTTTCATTTTCAGTAGTATAGTGGGCAGGTATGGGACAGACAATATTATGATCCTCATCAACCATAAAAAATATACTCTAAAATAGTGGTTCAAGTAACCATAAACATCCAAACAGCCAATAAGAATTTATATAATGGCCACACCAACCATTAAAAATATTCCATAAAAAACAATGCTTAAATAATGGTCTCCAGTGACCTTTAACCACCCTCATACAACCATTAAGGTACCAATCAACCATAAATGACATCAAAAAATATAGGTCCAAACTTAAGGTACTAAGGAACCATTATTTTCAAAAGAAAAACAACTGAGAAATGGTACTACCCCGCCGTAACTTGACCAGCAATTTAAAGGTTTGGAACAACCACTAATTTAAAAAATATATATATCAAAATGTAACATAAATCCTTTTTTAAGATAATAAAGAACCATTAATTATACTACCCCTTAAAAAGGTAACAGAGAACCATTAATTTTTCCCGAAAATAAAAATAAAATTTCAAAAAATTTTATTTAATGGGTCAAAAGACCATTAAATTTGAAAATACTTTTGAAGTCACGTATAAAGGTACTAAAGAACCACAACTTTTCATCCAACGCCTTTTTCGTTGAAAGGTACTAAAGAACCACAACTTCTTATCCAAAGTCTTTAATATTTAATGCTCGCACCTACCATAAGTCAAAAAATTTATAGAGTTTATAAAAATGAAAAATATAAATAAAATATAAGACAGTTAATAAATGGAATACAACAAACAAAATGGTACGCGCCGCAACGGCGCAACTGTTAAAGAACTAAGGGCTCTGGCTAAGGAGCTCAAAATTACAGGTTTCTACAAGATGAAGAAGGTGGATCTTGCTGAAGCTGTGACCAATGCAACGTCCAAGGCTATGAATAATGATTTATTTAATTATACAAATGAAGAACTGTCGGCAATGACTGTTCGCCAACTGAAACGATTTGCAAGGGAGTACGGAATTAAGGGCTACTCAATGGTTCATTCAAAGAACGGATTGATGACTTTGATACGAAGTGAGAAGGAACGGTTGGATAAAATCAGGCACTTCAACTTTGCTGAAGACTTGTTTGAAACTAAAGTACCCCCTCAACCACAGGCAAACCAACCATACAAAGAAATAGTAATTAATGAGAAGTTAGGTCAAATTTTCCCATTCAAACAAAAATTGTTCGATCGAAGTGTGGAGAAAAAATCTCCTTTTAAGATTCATGAAGGAAACCGTACCTTTCTTAAGACGTTCAACGTTTGGCAAACTAACTACACCATACAGGTAAAAGATTTGAAAGGAACACCCCTTGAACAAATGAAAGCTGTTAGGGCAGCCGTCCATGCAACTATAAAAGCTGTGAAGAAAATGAGTAATTACAGTCCAGGAGATCAGATGAAAATAGTCGCAGATAATGAAAATTTTCACCATACAATTTCGGCCAAAAGAAATCAGAAAATCAACGCCTCCCTTTTACTCAATCAAATTGAAAGAATTGTTACATCTAATGAAAATGTAGATATAAATACAACCAGATTTGACTTTCAAGTTTATAAAATCCCCAGAGGCGGTGTTAATAAAGGTAAAAAAGTAGTCAACCTTCAGAAAGACGTTAAGGCTAAAAGATGTATTAACAAAATAGATAATAAGGACAATATGTGTGGTCCAAGAGCTATAGTTACGGCATTGACATACGAAACAAACATCATTCTTGATAGGGAACTCACCAGTAATGACTTAATCTATATAAGGAAAGGTAGGAAATTGCAAGAAGAGTTGGCTAAGGAACTCTGTATCAGACTGGGGAAGAATTGCGAAGATATGTTCACCTTAGAGGATATCCAGGATGCTGAAGAGTTTTTGGATGTTCAAATTAAGGTTGTTTCTGCAGCACATTTCAATGCGATCATCCATTCTGGAAAAGAAAGGGACACTACGATATATCTGTACCACCACAACAATCACTATGACGCTATAAATAACATGAAAGCCTTTTTTGGAAGCTCATACTACTGCCAGAAGTGTGATAAACCTTATAATAACAATGACCAACACACCTGTAAAAGTAGATCTAAAAAATCTGTGTGTAACTTGTGTAAAGGACCACAACATCAAGATGGTAAAGATCGTGATAGGATATATTGTAATAAGTGTAATAGATATTGTTTTGGTAAAGATTGTTTCAAAAACCATGAAGAAGTGTGCAAGGAAATCTACAAATGCAGAGGATGTAATTTAATACTTTTAAGGTCTAAAGAGCACAAGTGTGGATATTCCTTTTGTTATAACTGCATGGAACCGTTTAAGGTTGGTGAACACCAATGCTACATCCAATCCAAGGGTCAAAAAGGTGGTAGATGTGAAGGCGAATGTATTTGTAATGCTAAAGATAAAAGTAAGTTTCTAAAATGTTATATGGTTGCAAATAGGTTAGAATTGTTCAAAATACCAAAGATTAAAGAACTCCAAAAACAATTTTTAGCTGGAAAAATTTCTCAAGAAAGATATAATTTATTATTAAACAATATTTTGATCGACATTATCACATACGAAAACGGTTGCAGTTACACTGAGAAGTACTACTTCTTCGATTATGAAGCCGAGCAAGATACTGGTGTGCACAACCCTAATTATGTAGCCGTTCATGATTTCAGTGGCAATAGACGAGATTTTCTAACTAATGATGAGTTTTGCCAATGGCTTATTAGCGAAGCCCACAAAGGATACACATGTATTGCTCATAATTCTAAAGGTTACGACTCATACTTTATTCTTCAATATTGTATCAAAAATGGAATCAAACCCAAGACTATTTACTCAGGGTCTAAAATAATGCAGCTTGAAATACCTTGTTTAAGAATAAAAATAATTGACAGCATGAACTTCATCCAAGGAGCTTTAGCATCATTCCCGAAAACGTTTGGTATAAAAGAAATTAAAAAAGGATACTTTCCCCACTTTTTCAATACAAAAGAAAATCAAAATTACGTTGGACCTATTCCACCTACCAAATTCTATGGTGTCGACACTATGAAAGATGGTCAACGTGACGACTTTTTAAAATGGCATGGTGATAAGGTAAAAGAAAACTATGTATTTGACTTTAAGAAGGAACTAGCAGAGTACTGTCATTCGGACGTTGATATATTGCGTAGGGGGTGTCTTGAATTCAGGAAATCATTTTTAGAGATTGCCAATATAGATCCTTTCCAATACGTAACCATCGCTAGTGTATGTATGGCTATTTATAGATCAAAGTATCTCCAAGAAAATACTATTGCAGTAGTGAAAGACGATAAGAAGGAAATGTTTAGTAAAGAATCCATAGCCTGGTTGAATATGTACCCTAATGTACGTCACGCACTAAATGGTGGTGAAGTAAACATATGTGGTGCTAAAGTTGATGGTTACAATCCCAAAACTAAAACGGTTTATCAATATCACGATTGTTTCTGGCACGGATGCCCCGACTGTTACAACCCCGACACCATCAATAATGTAAACAATGAAACTATGGATGATTTGTTTACTAAAACTATGGACCGAACTAACACACTGAGAAATGCAGGTTACAATGTAGTTGAGGTGTGGTCTTGTGAGTGGAAGAAATCCAAAGCTTACAAAGAAGCCCTAAATAAAACGATCAACGTTGTGGAACCATTAAAGCCTAGAGACGCCTTTTTCGGTGGGCGAACAAATGCTGCAAAACTGAAAGTGACTTCAAAGAAAATGCGGTATATAGACATATGCTCTTTGTATCCAACTGTAATGTTCTACGATTGGTATCCTGTTGGCCATCCTACTAAAATATTGAAACCAAAAGAATACAACAAGGAATGGTTTGGTTTGGTCAAATGCAAGGTACTAGCTCCTAAAGGTCTTTATCACCCCGTACTTCCCATTAAGCAAGAAAAATTGTTGTTTGCTCTCTGTGCCAAGTGTGCTGATAAGACGACAGAGCGTTGCAACCACAACAACGAAGAGAGAGCTTTCACAGGCACATGGACTACTGTAGAAATAAATAAAGCAATCGAAAAAGGTTACAAAATACTTGAAACTTACTACGTGTGGAATTTTAAAAATAAAAGTAATGCCCTGTTCAGAGATTACATTAAAACTTTCATGAAAATAAAGCTAGAAACTAGCCCTTGGGAAGACGATTACAAATCAAAAGAGGAATACATCGAAGCCATAAAGGAGAAGCAAGGTATTGAACTGGACATTAACAAAATTGAGCCCAATCCCGGAAAACGTGCCGTCGCCAAGATTTGTTTAAATTCTCTATGGGGTAAATTTGGCCAAAGACAAAATATGACACAAAGCGAGTTCATCACTGATCCGCAACGTTGGTACGAACTATTACTAGATGATAAGATAGAGATATCTAATGTGATCTTCATCAATGAAGATATGATTGAGGTTACCTACAAGTACACTGATGAATATGTAGAGGATAGTAATGCCACCAATATATTTATAGCAGCCTTCACCACTTCCAATGCTAGAATACGATTGTATGAGATGCTAGACAGATTAGGAGATAAGGTTGTATACTATGATACTGATAGTGTTGTATACATTGATGATGGTACGAATACTGTAGAAACAGGGTGTATGTTAGGAGAATGGACAGATGAGTTGGGAAAGGATGATTATATCACAGAGTGGATAAGCACTGGTCCAAAAAGTTATGCTTATGAAACCCTAAAAGGCAAACGTGCGACGAAAATAAAAGGTTTTACCCTCAACTACGAAAATAGTTTGAAAATTAACATGAAGACAATGGGTGAACTGATATATGGCACCAGTGATAAAATAACGACAAATAACAATATGATAACTAGAGATAAGAAAAATAAAAGATTGGTAAATAAGCTTATGGTTAAAGAGTTCAAAGTAACCTACGACAAACGAATGGTCTTGAAGGAGACAGATGGAATAATTGACACACTACCTTGGGGATACTGAAAAGTAATTACACACAGTTAATAAATGAAAACAATCATCCTAACATTAATATTTAGTGGATTTGTCGCTGCTGATGAAGAAGTAATCAAATATTTACATGATTTTGGGTATCTTGAACCAGATTCTGCAAATATTCCAGAACTTTCAGATATAAAGAATGCTTTAAAACTATTTCAACAAAAGTTTAATTTGAAACCCACAGGTGAAATAAGTGATGAAACTTTAGAACTGATAAGGAGACCTAGATGTGGCGTTGAAGATCATGCACTATCTTTTACTTCACATATTGATAAATGGAATAAGAAAAATATAAAATGGTATTACACTGGTTCATCAAAGAGAATGAAGGAATTAACTGAAATAGCTTTTAATAGCTGGAAAGAACATACAGATTTGATTTTTGAAGAAGATCAATCGAATTGCGACATTATTATTTCAAATAAAAGACGTTTACACAGAAAAGAAACTAGTGGCCAACATTTTTGCTCAAAACCGTTTGATGGCAAAGGAGGTGTGTTAGGTCATGCATTTTACCCTGATATCAATAATAATGCTGTAGAAATTCATATGGATCAAGATGAAGATTGGTATTTTGAGATTGATACAAACACTCCTAAAGAAAAGATTAACTTTTATGCTGTTTTAGTTCATGAAATTGGTCATACACTAGGACTAGCTCATTCAAGTGTAAATACATCAATTATGTATCCGATATACAATAGTTCAAATATTGAATTAAGTAAAGATGATATTCTTGGAATTCAAAGTTTGTATGGAAAAGATAGTGAAGGAAGTGGTAAAGATGAAGCTGAAACCAGTGATGCTGATGAAGGAGAGGAAGATTCAAATCCTCCAGAACTATGTAAACTGAATAAGAAAATAAAGAACTTTTTAATCGTTGATCAGGTTCTGTATATTTATTATGAGAAATGGGTTTGGGTAATGGATTTGGATAACTTAAATATACACACGACACCACAACTCATAAATGATTGGTTAACATTTCTTCCAAAAGGCTTTAAAAATATTACTGCAGCTTACCAAAGACCATCTGGAGATGTTGTTTTATTCATTGATAACAAGATATATGTAATGGAAATACCATCCTTTAAGTTGAAATATGGTTATGCACAATCATTAACAAACCTTTCATTAAGGAAAAATGTAGTGTTACATTCAGCAATAAATTCATATTCTGGCAAAAGTTTCATATTTTTCGATGATGTTTACTATATAGAAGTTGACGAATGTAAGGGAATAAGCAAAAGGTATGGAAGAATTACAAGAGAATTTCCGGGATTACCTCCAAGTATCAATTCATCTTTTAGATATACAAATGGTTTATTATATTTCTTCAAAGGGGAAACGTTCTATGAGTACAATGAATTTTCTAATTCTGTAGTTAGAGCTGGGAAAATGGATCTTTCTTTGTTTGAAATAAATTGCCCTAAACAGTCATCTTCTATTGTAGAAATAATAAGTACTCTAAAAAATACAGTTACCCTGTTAGAACAAATAAATTTTTAGTTAAAAAAACATATTTAATAAATGAATAGTCAACAACAACAACTTCTACTAAAACTCAATAGTTTTAGCACACAAACATCGTTTTCTCGTTTGCGAGATCTCGAAATAGATTATGAATATCTTATTACAGACATAGAGTTCATGACAATGAAATTCGGTAGTGGATACGTTTTAGAACTCGAGAATGAACTTAAAGTTAGATTGCCTGAAAGGTACAACAAAATCCTAAGTTGGGAAGACTCTAGGTCTATTATAGGATTAAAAATGGTTTACAAAGGTATGACACACGGAGACATTAACATAAAACCCAGACACATCATAGAATTTTTATAAAATACATTTTTAATTTTTAATTTTTAATTTTTAATGCCTGAGAGGCATTAAAAATAGGCATTAAAAATAGGTATTAAAAGCTTTCATTTACTATACCATGCTTTGCATCATAGATCAAATTCTTTTTGGTATACATCACAATATAAGCAGTAGTGTTTTCAGGTATGTTAGCGTTAAAAGTTGCGCACAACTTCATACTTGTTTTGTTTGCTGCTACAACATTTCGCCTCTTGGTCATATTAATAACATAAATGGGATACGAATTAATGAAGCTGTAAGGACTAATTTTCGAATCACCTCTTAACTCGGTTATCCGCTTAAAGTCTAAGAATGCATTGTAGGCCTTGAAGTAAATTGAAGGAGGAGCAATGTTCCATGCTTCCTCAGGAAATATTTCGTTTCTACCATTCTTTAGATAAATATTTTGAAGGTTGACATGATCGTACTGTGACGAATCTCTTTCTTGGTTACCTTTTCGGTTAGTCTGGAACACAACAAAAATAAAGTAAGGCATATCAAACTCTAAGGATGTGTAGTAATTGGTAATGTCAATTTCAAAGTTCCTCCTACCACTGAGCCCCGCTATCTCTTGAGTCTGTAGTTCAAAGAATGAAATGGGTAGTTTAGGTTCTCTGAATATTTTATCTCTGAGATCGAGCTCATAAGTTGGCTCATATTTAACTACAGGCATTCTTATTTCCATACTTGTGATGATTACTTTCCCTTCTTCTGGACGAGTTCCATCAATATCAACACCAGCAGCATTTTTTGAAAACCATCTCTCCAAAGCATCTCCACCACTCGCGCTACAAGTGAAACAAATCGTTATATCTCCTTCCCACATAATCTCTTTGTAGTCTTTAAAGTACCCACCCAACATTTTCAGTGGGTACAATACTTCATTTGATTTTGACTTTAGCTTACCATTGTTTACAAAGTTCCCTTCATACATTACATCCTCAGCAATTGAAGAGGTGAGGTGATACAACACCGTTGAAGAAATACTGGGATGTTCAATTCTGTAGATGATAACTCCTTTCTTTTTAATGGTAATTGCGGAAAACAACTGCGATACAAAATTGTCGATCAGCTTTACATTAGATTTTCCATCGTAGCTAGTGTAATCAGAACCATTAACGTGAGTTACATTAAAATTCATATAAAGAAAAGCATTCTTACTGTCAATCCACCCATCACCAACTTTGATGTCTATTTCAACATCTTTGTTTGGTATGTTTACATTAAATTTCGTCTTCTCATTTACGGGAAAAGACTGGTATTGATAACTTTCTATCTTGTTCATTTATTAACTGAGTTTTTGTTTAATTAATTAATTTAACTAAATTTTTACTGCATTTCTAAAATTACCGTGACATCGGCTCCATCAAAATCAATCAAATTATCGTCTTCATCAGTTACAGTTACTACCAAGTACTGAATTCTGTCGTGAAGGGGAACAAATGAGTGGTTCTGTGGTTCATAAATAATAGGGCCACCAAACTCCACACCGATTTTAAAAGAAGCTATAATATTAGTTTCTCTGTGGTAGTGTTCACCACCCTTAACTAACATACCATCTGCCAAGTTGAAATGAACATTAATCGTTTCGAAGGGGATAATTTTAGGAATACCAGTACCAATAGTCTTTGTGTTAGGTTCAACGATTTGATTATTAAACCCCAGCACACTTCCTATGCTATCCTTTCTGTCCATAAATAGCTTCACTTCACTTTCTATAACAACTCTGTTTGAAACCTTGTCTGCCTTAATACTTATTTCAGGGTTTTTGGTACGAATGTATTTTTCTAAACTTTGTATACTGTACTGGCCAGGAGGGATATTTAACATGTTAACCACACCATCTTTCTCATAGTACAACTTATTATTCTTTGTGGTTACATTTGGAGTCAAGAACGTCGTGTAAAATCCTTTTAAGGCCACACCTTTAAAGTGATCTCTAATCGGAACTGTCAACCTCTTTTCTAGTACAGAGGACCTACCGCTCAGCTTAAATAATCTTGTCATTTATTAACTGAGTTAATAAAGCTAAATAAATAAAGAAAGGAGAAATGAAGACAGACTGGGAACCTAAAGTTAGAATACCAGAAAGGAAAAGAAAATTGAAGCATGGGGAGCTTTTACCTAATTCGATACGTTGTGGAATTATCGGTCCAAGTGGATGTGGTAAAACAACACTAATGATCGACAATTACCTTCTTGCACCAGGGTGGTTGAACTGGGACAAAGTAAATCATGTACACATATATTCAAAAAGTCTAGATCAATCAAAGTATCAAGAACTAATGAAAATGTGTGACAAACTAGAAGAAAAAACAGATTTGAAGGTAGCATCATTCATTGAAGCTGCACAAGATATAATACCTTTAGATGAATGTACGGAAAATTCAGTTGTGATATTTGATGATTTTATTTTGGAGAACCAAGATATAGTTAGGGAATATTTCACCAGAGGTAGACACAAAGGAGTAGACTGTTTTTACTTAGCACAAACATACACCAAGATACCGAAACAACTGGTTCGTGATAATCTGAACTTCCTGAATGTTTTTAGACAAGACAATAGGAATCTAAATCATATTTATAATGAATTTGTTGGGGGTGATATGAGATACGATGATTTCAAAACCATGTGTAGTAATTGCTGGAATGAAGACGATTTTGGTTTTATAACGCTAGACTTAACGCGTAAATCTAATGATGGCAAGTACAGAAATAAGATCAAACAATTCTTAAACTGCGTAACACCCAACGCTTAACGCTCAACGCCTACCGTCTAACGCTTAACGCTTAACGCTTAACGCTTAACGCTCAACGCCTACCGTCTAACGCTCAACGCCTACCGTCTAACGCTTAACGTCTAACGCTTAACGCTCAACGCTTACGTTTAACTATAAAATATCACATATAATAAAGATGTTTGCAAAATATAATCCTGATGCTATTAAGAGTGCACGGAAGAACAGAAGAAAGTTTGAAGAACTCAGGGAAGGTTTTAAATCGTGGAAGAAACAACCAATAACAGAGTATGAAAAGTATAAAAAAGAAGACCAACCTGTTATCGATGCAATTAAAGAGGTTAAGGGAGAATTGGAGGGTTTGGGTGATAATGTAATAAAAGCAATAGAACTAAACAGAGAAGTAGAAAAGCAGCTGGTTCCATATAAAAAAACAGATTTCGAAGACATGTTTCCTATTCCCTCAACACCTGATGAAACGTCATTTGAAAAGAGTATATTTAAAGACAGGCATTATGATACTGACAGTGATGTTTCACCAAATACAAAACAAAGATTAGAATCAACCTTAGCAGAAATTGAAGAGAAGGAAAGGGAAAAGATGATTAGGAAGGGTGAATTAACTAGTACACCAAAGGCTGCTATAACTAATTATGCAACAACATATTTAGGCCCTGTAGTATCCAAGTACTTAGGAGGTTTAGGTGACAAGGTGTTTGGTTTAAGATTCGATAATGGTAAGCATTTTATTGGTGATTCAGAAGTTAATTTTCAGAATGATGACATTATCATTAAAGATAAACGAATTAAAGCTACTAAAGGGTTAATGAATCTTCTAACACAGAAAGATGTAGATGAGAGTGTACCACTTGATGACCATGACAATTATGTGGATATATTAAAATTAACAAATGCTATATATCAGAACAACGACCCCACAAAAGGACCTAAATCAAGTGCAAGCGAAAAATATAACAGGTTAATCAAGCCCATATACAAAGCAATAAAGAGGTCAAAGGTAAGTCCCACAAAGACTGGAAATGGTTTCGTGAAGAAATATAGTGACAGGCCGATTGAATACATCTGGATGGACGATGTCCGGGACTTAATTGATAGACTTATGGTTATTCATGGGGAAGAAAATGCTGGAAACACCAACTACCACAATGAAAAAGTTGCAATTACTAAAATGCTCAGTAATAAGTTTAATGACTTTATTATCGATAATCCGAAGGGGATCCCTTACCTAATTAGATTTCTAAACCACCTCCCTCACACCTTCTGGAAGTCAGAAAAACATGGGAAAGGTTTAGTGAACACGCTAATTAATAATCTCCCGGTTGAATTGCACCTTCCTGGATACAACTACTGCGGCCCTGGCACCAAATTAGAAGAAAGATTAGCTAGAGGAGATGTAGGAATCAATCCTTTAGACGAAGCATGTAAACAACATGACATTGCTTATCGAGATCATAAGGATTTGGAGAATAGACACGTAGCTGACAAAGAACTACAAAAAGCTGCAAAGGAAAGAATGTTCAGTAAAGATGCTTCACTTGGAGAGAGATTAGCTTCCACAGCTGTTGCTGGAATAATGTTCGGGAAACGGAAACTAGGAATGGGTTTGGAAGTCGATGAAAACGGTTTTGGTTTGTGAAAAGGTGTAATTTTAATGCAGATTTTATGCTTTTAAAGCATAAAATTAAAATTGAAATAAATTAATAAATAAATGAGAGGATTTAGTATTGATTACAATGTTTCCCCCAGGGGGAGTCCAAAAGCAAAATCTATTAAAATAAAATTGTCCAATGATGATTTGAAAAGTCATGGGTTTCTTGATGGTTTCCTCACAGAGGCTCAAATGAAACAGAAAGCAAATAAACTTAAGAAAGGTGGTAGTTTACTTATAACACTATCTATACCTGTCGTGAAAAAGATTCTTGATTACCTTAACTCAAAGAGTTTAAAAAAGGGTTCTGGTATGAGTATGCACGAAGGAGGATTCCTACCACTGATACTGGCTGCCTTAGGCGCAATTGGTTCATTGGCTGGTGGAGCTGCTGCAATCACTAGCGCCGTTCATAAAAAACAGAAAGAAGATGCAGAATTGGCTGAACAGAAGAGACACAATCTAATTTTGGAAAAATTGGAAAAGAAGGGATCTGGAATGAAAAAAAAAGTTCAAAAAAATAATAGCAGGCTATCCTCATGCTTTAAGCAACTTTGATATAGAAAAACTAGCAAAAGAATTGAAAATTGAATCTTTCAGAGGTGTTTACATGATTGATGAGTTACCTAATAAACCATTAAAGTACGAATCAGGAATTGTTAATTTAGATTTGTCTAAGCATACCGGTTCACACTGGATCTGTTACTTAAAAAACAACACCATAAAATTTGTTTTTGATTCATTTGGAGGAAATGTACCTGACGAATTGGTCCGTTACCTAGGTTCAAAGAATTTGTTTTACAATACAGAAAGAATACAGTATTATGACGAGTATATTTGTGGTCACCTGTGTATGCTCGTACTTAAACTATTTACGGATGGGTGGAATTTTAACGAAATTTTGAATGTAATAAATGGACGTTTTTGGGAATAAACTAGCTGTAGCTACTGATGTAGCTTTTCGAATGATGGCAGAAGAGTTAGATAAGATAAAAAATGTCGAAAAGAGTTTTACCAAGTTTCAGAAATATTTCACAGATGTGATGAAGAAATCAAAGCGTTATATAAATTTTCTAGGTAGAAGATTAGTCAATGTCGATGATCCTGTTGATGATATGGATGCAGTTACCAAGAGGTTTCTGCAAACAAAACTTGTAGAGAGTAGTGCACAATACACAAGTCTCTTAACACAATTCAGTAATTATTACAGCAAGAAGGAGATTGAGAAAGTTCTTTCAGATTATTTTACTAAATCAGATTTGAAGCCATATATTGAGAGTTCTCAGAGCACTATACACGATAAACAAACAGTTGAATTCACATTTGTGACAGGTGATGAACAAAAAATACACAACTTTGAATACACCTTTCAGTTAAGAAGAGTTGTTGCAATTGGTGAAAACGTTAATGGACGTCTGTCAAATAAGGACTTTGATATGGCAGTAAGTGTATATGACAAAATACATCTAATTAATGGTGGAAACCATTCAATAACAATAAATGAAGGAAATTTTCTTTCTGTAAGACTAAAAGATAGTGTTAAAAGCGTACCTGTTAACGTGAAATTTCTAATTTATGGTGAACTTATACCAGTTGTCGAGGATATTGAGAATTAAGAATGACTTTTTAAAGGTCTTTAGGATCTTTAAAAAGTGTGTACTAGTAAGAAGATTATATTTTAGATGTAACACTCAGTTAATAAATGGACGACTATCATATTTGGTGTTTAAAGTGTAGAAAACACACGAACACCCTTCATCCACACCGTGTTATGGCTAAAAACGGACGAACAAGAATTGAAGGTATCTGTTCGGAATGCAAAAGCAGGAAAAGTAAATTTGTAAAAAAAAAGACGTAGAAAATGTAGGTTGTAACGTTCCTAAGGAACAACCATCTGTTCGTGAAGGTATTGTAAACGAGCTTCACAAACCACTGAGAAAGAACTTCCCAAGGAGAACTGTCATAGCTTATGGCGTAGATGATTTGTGGCAAGCTGATTTGGTTGAGATGGATTCTGGACACCTAAAAGGGGTGTCTAAGATTAACAAAGGATACAAGTACCTATTAACGGTTATTGATGTGTTTTCAAAGTATGCATGGGCTATTCCTGTTAACGACAAATCAGGTGTGAATGTGGCCATTGCTTTTAAAAGTATTCTACAAGAAAGGAAACCAAGGAATCTACAAACAGATAATGGTAAAGAGTTCTACAATAAACACTTTAAGGAACTGATGAAACTTGAAGGCATAAACCACTATTCCACATTTACAGAACTTAAAGCATCAGTAGTTGAAAGGTTTAACAGAACGATAAAAGAAAAAATGTGGAAACAATTCTCGATTCAAGGTAATCAAAAGTGGATTGAGTTACTTCCAAAGCTCATATATGACTACAACAACAGAAAACACAGAACAATAGGGATGAAACCAATAGAAGTGACTAAAAAGAATGCAAAGATATTGCTACCAGCAATTGAACTTAAAGCAGACCCACCAAAGTTCAAGATAGGTGATAAAGTTAGGATCAGTAAATTGAAAGGTTTGTTTGAGAAAGGCTATACTGCTAACTGGTCGACAGAAATATTTGAAGTGAGTCAGATCAGTAACACAATTCCAACCACGTACAAGCTGAAAGACACAAATAAAGAAGAAATTGAAGGTAACTTCTATGAACAAGAATTACAGAAAACTAAGTATCCTGACGTCTATCTTGTAGAAAAAGTAATAAGGAAAAGGGGTGACAAAGTCTATGTGAAGTGGCTAGGGTTTGATAACTCACATAATAGTTGGGTGAATAAAAGTAATGTAATATTTTAATGGTTTTTAACCATTAAAATCTGATAAAAGTTTTGATTTTGTTATGTAAGGTTAACCATCAACGTTTCAAATTCTTGTTCTATTTGTGATATACTTTCGCCTATTTTGCAGAGGTCAGTCTGGTCTTCTACTAATTCCATAACAGTCAGCTGTAGGTACTGCATTTTCTTTAGATAATTAAAAACGATACCTTTTAGGTGTGGTGGCACCCTATTTATATCAAAAGGAAGTACTGCTTGTTTGTCAGCACCTTTCATTATCCACGTCATGCTACAAGGAGGTATTAGTTGATTACTCATTATTATTTATTTACTTTATTATTTAAATAGAAAAAAATGTCGAAAACAGCAAAACCTTGGCGCCAAGGAACCCTGTGGGGACTTCTCTTTCTGTCTCTTCTTCGTCGTTGCTACTGTTTTCTTCACCCCACAGGGTTTTTCCTCTTTGTTACCACGTCTCGTCCCATGCATCTTGGTTGATGAGGGAGAGCGGTTCTTTGCGGACGTCTCATGATGTCACTCAAAATTCCACGACGAAAACTTTACTCAGTTTCTTTATTACAGAGGTTGGCCAGACCCCTGACCGAACGCGCTGAGCAACCACGCCGGCGAGAGAAAACTAGCCGTGTTCGGGTTATAAGTCACGCTGAAGCTGTTAAGAGTGCCATCTACTAGCGAATGAACGAGTTAATATTACGTATCAGCTGGCCTTCACCTCGCGGCTTGGCGGGTCGCCAGATGTGTGTCGGTAGTTCCGCGACGCTCCTCTGATTATCTGTTTCGGATTGCGTAATGGCTTCACGGCCGAGGTCACCGTATTTCTAATTTGCGCCAGCGACAGACTCAAAGAATTCAAACTTAATATATTCATTGTCAGTATTAAAATATAAATCAATTATGTGCTCTCTGACACCACAAGTTATTTCCCACCCATCATAATCATCACGACGAGTAACTACATTCTTAAAATGTGAGAATTTATTTATATCAAGACTTTCAATATAAAATGTATACATCAAGAATATGTATTCATCATCTTTTTCGTATATCACTTTTCCTTGTTCATTTAATTTATAGTTTATATCTAAATTATCTAGTTCTCTCAAGATAGCATACAGAGCCATTTTTCTTTATTTCTTTATTAACTGTCTTATATTTTATTTATATTTTTCATTTTTATAAACTCTATAAATTTTTTGACTTATGGTAGGTGCGAGCATTAAATATTAAAGACTTTGGATAAGAAGTTGTGGTTCTTTAGTACCTTTCAACGAAAAAGGCGTTGGATGAAAAGTTGTGGTTCTTTAGTACCTTTATACGTGACTTCAAAAGTATTTTCAAATTTAATGGTCTTTTGACCCATTAAATAAAATTTTTTGAAATTTTATTTTTATTTTCGGGAAAAATTAATGGTTCTCTGTTACCTTTTTAAGGGGTAGTATAATTAATGGTTCTTTATTACCTTAAAAAAGGATTTATGTTACATTTTGATATATATATTTTTTAAATTAGTGGTTGTTCCAAACCTTTAAATTGCTGGTCAAGTTACGGCGGGGTAGTACCATTTCTCAGTTGTTTTTCTTTTGAAAATAATGGTTCCTTAGTGCCTTAAGTTTGGACCTATATTTTTTGATGTCATTTATGGTTGATTGGTACCTTAATGGTTGTATGAGGGTGGTTAAAGGTCACTGGAGACCATTATTTAAGCATTGTTTTTTATGGAATATTTTTAATGGTTGGTGTGGCCATTATATAAATTCTTATTGGCTGTTTGGATGTTTATGGTTACTTGAACCACTATTTTAGGGTATATTTTTTATGGTTGATGAGGATCATAATATTGTCTGTCCCATACCTGCCCACTATACTACTATTTTCCTATCTTCAGACCACTTTGTGCCTGTTTTTCTTTTTTTTTTCTTCCGCCTTACAATCGTTCCCGTTATTAAACTTTCTTGTCTTACGTTATTCCTTTCCAAGTTTCTCCTAATCTCACGAATCAAAGTGGTTGTTAATTTCATTTCTCTGAAATATTGAAGATCTGCTTTGTGAGTCTGTTCTAATCCATCTTGTAAATATGTATAATAAATAGTACTTCTCTCTTCTTTATTGTTTTTGACATTTTTCTACACTACTAGCCATTAAAATTGCTACACCAAGAAGAAATGCAGATGATAAACGGGTATTCATTGTACTAATATATTATACTAGAACTGAGATGTGATTACATTTGCACACGATTTGGGTGCGTAGATCCTGAGAAATCAGTACCCATAACAACCACTTCTGTCGCTAATAACGGCCTTGATACGCCTGGGCATTGAGTCAAACAGAGCTTGGATGGTGTGTACAGGTACAGCTGCCCATGCAGCTTCAACACGATATCAAAGTTCATCAAGAGTAGTGACTGGCGTATTGTGACGAGCCAGTTGATCGGCCACCATTGGCCAGATGTTTTCAATTGGTGAGAGATCTGGAGAATGTGCTGGACAGGGCAGCAGTCGAACATTTTCTGTATCCAGAAAGGCACGTACAGGACCTGCAACATGCGGTCGTGCATTATCCTGCTGAAATGTAGCACTTCGCAGGGATCGAATGAAGGTTAGAGCCTCGGGTCGTAACACATCTGAAATATAATGTCCACTCTTCAAAGTGCCGCCAATGCGAACAAGAGGTGACGGAGACGTGTAACTAATGGCACCCCATATAATCACGCCGGGTGATACGCCAGTATGGCGATGACGAATACACGCTTCCAATGTGCGTTCACCGCGATGTCGCCAAACACGGATGCGACCATCATGATACTGTAAACAGAGCCTGAATTCATCCGAAAAAATGACGTTTTGCCATACGTGCACCCACGTTCGTCGTTGAGCACACCATCGCAGGCGCTCCTGTCTGTGATGCAGCGTCAAGGGTAACCGCAGCCATGGTCTCCGAGCTGATAGTCCATGCTGCTGCAAACGTCGTCGAACTATTCGGTTATTGTCTTGCAAACGTCCTCATCTGTTGACTCAGGAATCGAGACGTGGCTGCACAATCCTTTTCAGCCATGCGGATAAGATGCATGTCATCTCGACTGCTGGTGATACAAGGCCGTTGGGATCCAGCACGGCGTTCCGTATTACCCTCTTGAACCCATTCCATATACTGCTAACAGTCATTGGATCTCGACCAACGCGGGCAGCAATGTCGTGATACGATAAACAGCAATCGCGATAGGCTACAATCCGACCTTTATCAAAGGCGGAAACGTGATGGTACGCATTTCTCCTCCTTACACGAGGCATCGCAACAACGTTTCACCAGGCAACGCCAGTCAACTGATGGTTGTGTATGAGAAATCGGTTAGAAACTTTCCTCATGTCAGCAGGTTGTAGGTGTCGCCACCGGCGCCAATCTTGTGTGAATGCTCTGAAAAGGTAATCATTTGCATATCACAGCATCTTCTTCCTGTCGGTTAAATTTCACGTCTGTAGGACGTTATCTTCGTGGTGTAGCAATTTTAATGGCCAGTAGTGTATGTTCTGATATATATCATCGTTACTTAATAATTTCCAAAATACTGCTCTTTCTTGAAGACCTAATACATTCCTTACAGTTCTTCCTTCTACTATTTGTAATTTATCAAGTTTATAGTTTAATATTAGACGTTCGCTAGCACACAGGCATTCTGGATTTATTACTGTGTTGCGGTGCTTCATTTTAAGTCTTTTACATAGTCGCTCTTTGATGTTGGTATTGTTAGATATTCGATAAACTTTCTGCATCCTGTATACCCCTTCCCCTAAAACAGATTTCTCTAGACAATTCTGTTGAACAGCCTCCCCCAAATACTTGTTTTATTTTTATCTTTCCTAGTTTCCCTACATCTATTATTAAATTTTTCAAATCACTTTTCATATTTTAGTTTTGTTTTTTTCTGCACTGATTCTTAAGCCTCTCATTCTGGCTCAGTCTTTCACAAGATAACCTTGCATTTGTCAGACTTTCAGAAAGTATCTCAAAATGATCCACAGGCACTTGGTAGTTCACGACAGAAATCCCTTAAAACTGTATGTCTAACCTCAGGTCACACAAGTAGTATCATTACAGATTTCCAGTTATTGCCACATCATCATCGAATTATCTGACATGAAAAAAATTTGTATTGAAATACTAGGAAACTAAATTCATCCATAGTATAAAATGGATGTATGTGTGTTTGTATGTATGTACACTGATAAGTCAAAACTGTATGACCACTGTCATTCGCGACTTTGGTAGTCTGGTGTCGTTGCGGGCACGTGACGCGGTAGCAAAAGTATGTAAGCGGAACTGACATGGACGGGATATCACCGTAGGTAAGAAGTGGGCTGCAGATGGGGAAATCCATTGGGATACGCGACTTTGACAAAGGGCAGATTATTATTACGCAGAGCCTGTGAACGTGTGTCTCGAAAACGGTGAAGCTGGTCGAATGTTCACGTGCTACTGTCGTGAGCATCTACGGAAAGAGGTAGAAGAACAGTGAAACTACCGCCAAGCGCTGAAGATTGGTTGTTCGCAACTCTTCACAGGACGTGGGTTTCAGAGGCTTTTCTGCTACATAAAGTAGGACTGGTGTGATCTGTGGTATCTCGACCGAAAGAGCACACTGCTGGTCCACACACAAGGATTTCGGAGCACATTGTTCCTCGTAAATTGTTGAATGTGCAGCTCCGCAACATACCACCCCTGAGTGTTCACGTGTTGACAAAACCTTATCGTCAATTACGATTGCAGTGGGACGAGACCATCGGGATTCGACAGTCGATCAATCGAAACGTGTCGGCTCTTCGGGTGAATCGCATTTTTGCGTAGGTCAACCAACGGTGGTCTCCCACAAACGACGTCATCGAGGTGAAGGGCGGCTCGAAACGTACAGCGCGCCACGGACGCAAGCTGGTGGGAACAGTATTGTGCTATGGAAGAGATTCTCATGCACTGGCGTGCGACCTGTGGTAGTAATCGAGGACGCGATGAGAACTGCGAACCACCTGCATCCCTTCATGCGTGATGTCTTCTCCGACGGCGTTGTCATCATTCAGCGGGATAACTGACCGTGTGTCACAGCCAGAACCGTGCCACAGTGGTTTAAGGAGCATTATAGTGAACTCACGTTGATGTTTAGGTGACTAATTCATCTGATATTAATCGCTATTGGCCGCTATCACCGTTTAGGCAAATTTGTGGCCCGTTATTTACGCGAATTACATGACGTATACGTAGACATCGAATGCCACATACCTCCACAATACTATCAACAAACTGTCGAATTCCTTATACGCAGAATCAGTGATTTAATTCGTTCCAAAGATGGACCAACAAGCTATTAAGCTGGTGGTCACGTAGTTGTGGCTCATCAGTGTTTGTTCCACATATCCTTCTAAACCAGTGGACCGATTTCAACCAAACTTGTACGGCAAGAAAGGAAGAATGAATTGCTTGTTGGTGTTAATAACGATCATCCTCCTTTATCTCCTCTGCATTACTGCAGATGTCGTGTCACTGAGCACATTTGTTCTGTGCATGCAGTACACGTGAGGTGCCTAGTTGTATCCACTGCTCTGTGTGGAATACGAAGGTTATGTTACAGTTCACCAACCCGCTGTTTTCAAGTTGATGTCCCCAGCGCAGAAAACAGCACGCAGGTCGTAGGTTCTGTATCTTGAGGCTGAAACTGACCTTTAGCGAGGTTCTATTCTGAAATAATGTATCATTTCTTTGGGATGCCACTCGCGTATTTTAATATAGCCACACGAGAAGACTACATGATCTTCATACAACACCTTCTGATACAGCAAAGTACATGATCAAACACAATGTTTACGAAAATGTATCTTTACGCTATTTGTGGCACGTGTCTGTGCCTCATGACTACCGGAGAGAATCTTTTAATACTGAATACTGGCAAACACATCCTGCCACAGACAATATGACTGTACATCTCGACTGCCTAATCCAGAGTGACGAACAGGAACTTAAATAAAATTTGGAAACACATCCTACGACAGACAACATGTCTGTTCTTCTCGACTGCCTAATCCAGAGTGACGAATAGCCCGAAACACCTCGCGCGCCATACCAGAAAAGGTGTGACCCGAACGCTTCCGAAGTGCTTCGTGTGTAATTTCGTCAGTCTTTTGTTTTTGATTTAAATTGTTTTTAATAATTCTAAAATGACTGATTGATAGTCTGCTGTTGAGAGATACTTATATTAAAAAGTGAAGTCATTCCAATGAGTAGTTTAACTAATAACAATAACTATACTTTAACGTTTTGGCGCCCTTGCTCAGAACACAGCAGCCAATCACAGAGCAGTAGCATTACGCAGGCGGTCTTTATCACAGGAATGGTACCGAATCTAACATCTGTCACAGGTACCTCACACCACATTTCGTCATCTATATAGTTCCTGCGTCTCCACTGGTCTGGGAACAGCTTCTTGGAGCCTAATATGATAGCTGACTAAGCCAGAAATATTACACTTGCTACACGTAAGTCGTGTGAAGTTAGCACCCCTTTTTCGAGAAATATACATTTTTAACAGTTCTTGTTAGATGTGCCATAGTTCTAGAGTTCTTTGCACGAAATTTCAATAGTTCTGCAGAATGTAACGAAGAAAACAACAATACTCGAAAAAATTTTCGTATCGAAAACATTTTTTGTCAATTTCCGCAAAATGTAAATAAGTACAAGAGTTCTGAGCACAGTTCTGAACAGAACTCAAAGGGTTCTATCGAAAATCCAAGTAACATTTTTTGTGCAACTAATAGTTTACGAGATAATTGCATTTTAATGAGAAAATCATTTCACTTACTGTGAAGTTGGCACCCTTCTTTTCAGAAATGTATATTTTTTTCAGAGTTCTTGATAGATAAGTCATAGTTCTAGAGTTCTTTGTACAAAATTCGAATGTTCTGCAGAATATAGCGAAGAAAACAACAATGTATAACATAGCTGATTCAGGAACCCTTTCTTTCTGATATAATTCTTACTTTTGCCACAATAAATCACTTGTGCATAGATTCCAACTGTATTGATCATTACAAAAATGTAACCATTGACCAGCGGCGCACATTTCTTGTAGCGTTGTACAAATCATTGAGCTTATCCGCTGTGAAAATACACACTTAACGCTACTGTAAGATTTACGATGGATGGCTTTCGTTTATCTACAGTGTTAGCATCTATCGAATTATCTTCATGCAAACGTGATGCCAGGATCACACACTTCCCCTTTTTAGGTACGAAGGAAACTATAGCTCAGTCTTGTGGAAGCCAAAAAAGGAAATGTGGGCAGCCCTTCTTTTACCGATAGCAAACTCTAGAGAAATCTCACGCTTGTTTTTCTTCATCTTGCCAACAAAAGAAAAATTCTCCCTTCATAGCTCTATTATCATTCCAGTACTAGTAAACCAGTTGTCCGATTTCACCTTTCGACCTGACTGATATATAGGTTTACACAGTGACAGAACAACATCAGAATGTTTATTGCTCAGTTAGTAAATCCTTCTGGTTGCAACACAGCGTATATTTCCAAATTGTACAGGTAAAATACTTAAGAATCCACACTTAAGAATCCATACTCGTTTGTTTTAATAGGTACATATTGGCGAAAACTGTACCTTCCACAGAATCCTTCCAGCTTCTTGTCTACTGTAACCTTTTCTCCAAGGGTGTAAGATTTGTGGTAGTTGCGTACAAACACAGTAAATATTTCCCGAATTGCTGTTAGCTTGTCTAATTGTCTCCTTTCATCACGAATAGCGCGACTGTAAAATCTAAGGCACTCCACAATAAATTTGAAATGTTTTATGTTCATTTGCGAGGTGAAATTTTTCAATGTCATCACCATAAGTTCCACACGGATCTTCCAGGCTTTATCTGTTACTTTTGTTAACAACAATTAAAAACAAGAGACTGATGAAGGCTTTCAATTCAATAACATCTATTGATTTTACCCCTCTCTCATGCTGAAACAAAGCTTTGATGCTCTCAAAATGCTGACTGGAATACAAAACTACAATAGATAAATATCGTCATCTATGAGGTAATTATAGCATCACAAAGGCTGCTTTGGCTGTACCTATTGGTCAAGGTAAATTTCGAATAATATTATCCTCTTCGAACAATATGCTTTGGATTTCTTCAACATGATCTAGTACTTCCCACTTAAAATAATAAAATTCCTATAAAATAACGCAACCAGGCGCAGTGTATTAATCTGATATTTGACGTTCAGACAGTGGACACTGACGATTAAACAGTTCCAACAGAATTTAAGTGCAGTTTACATTCTGGATTAGCTTTGTACTACTTACTACGTTGATAAACAAATAAATTAATTGCTGAAATGAAATACGAAAGGGCATAGTGGATAAAAACGAGCAATCGGCTCATATCTCATCAAGAGAGCATTAGCGTCGATACTGAATCATACAACAATGAAAGGCATACAGAGAAAGGAAGCTATAACGATAAGGCGCCAGTGCTGCCAATTGTTGACAAGTAATTTACAGAATCACACAACAGTGAAAAGCATACGGACAAGGGAAGCTGTTAACGAGAAGGCGCCAATACTGCAAATTGTTGAAAAGTAATTTACAGAAAATTTCGACATGTGTCAAATTGAACAGCTGCGCCCAATGGAAGGATAATGAAAACTATGATACGTCCCTGAGACCGCTCAAGACCAAAAAATAATAAACAAAGCACAGCAACAATGCAAAAGTCGTGGCACTACATCTGGAAACAATGAACACAGGAACTGCGTCTTTTAAACAATCGGCAAATGACGTCAGTGTAGCAGTTACAATAGAGGTAGCATCAAAGCTTCTCGCGGTAGCATCAAAGCTAATGACAACAACACTGCACTTTTTGGGTGGCGCTCGCCGCGTCGTGTGAAACCGGCCGCCAGCGCTGCATTTCGGTCCTTGATCTGCCCCTAATGACTAAACGTAACAATACTACTCACTGTCATGCGAATAATCATTATGCTCGTTCAGTCAGAGCTCTTGTGCAGTCGGTGCCTGTTGTGCAGTCGGTGCTGTTGAGTAAGTGATATTTATGAAACGTAATACCAATATAAATGTACAATGTACCAGAATTGAAACGTCTTCTCAGCATGGAGGAATTTAAAAGTAATCGATGATAGAGGCATTCAGTTCACTCCGTCTCATCCGGTCTTCCAAAAACTGTCCGATGCCATGGCCGACATCGGCTCGAAAATGTCTTCAAAACATATTTACACAACAGACCAAAAATCATGGTAACTGGTTTTGGTAAGGCTTTGTTGGTTGCCATTTCTAGAGCAATAGCCAATTGCTCGGACTTAACAGATTATTTGAATATGTGTTATAGTCATATTGTTTTGCATGAAAGAGTAATTCTACCCTCGTGTTGTTTGAGAATAGATTAAACCATTTTATGGTCATGATTTCGAGGTGGAAATGATTCTCGAGAGGTAAATCACAAGTCAAACAACTTTATCTTCGAGTTTTGGCCCATATTTAGATGACAGATTTTCGTGATATTGAAAGTGCTTTGCGCTCACTTTTGGTTGTTGCGTTGAGTGAACATCTTGGTATTGGTAAGTGTGGTCAAGAATATTCATCAATGGAACATCAGCGCCACCTTGATAAAATTATCAGAGATGGTCCACGTCATTCATATATTGACGAAAAGAAAGATGATGACAAGAAAATTGATGATGTTGAAAACAATGATGACTGTCTTTTGGAATCAATTTTGAACTCTAAGGACTATACTGCAAACGCGTGGATTGATAGGGCAAAACGTATCTACAATGAACCTGAAGTCATCGCGAATCAGACTAAGGATGACAATCTCTTTGATGTGAATCCGTACAACATTCCTAATGCTGTAGAGATGCTGAAAGAGTTGGTGTACTATATACCACTGTGGACAGCTTATATGTATCCTTCTTTCCATATTCCTTTATCTATTCGTTCGTTAGCAGCGACTGAAGGACAGTTTTCCAAATTAAAGACAATGGGCTTTGACAAGCTGCCTTTAGAGTAGACAAATTCATTTTTCAAAATTTGAAGTGGCTGCGTGAGGAAACAAAACTGTTAGCGCCACTTATGATGGAAAAACAAGATTCAAACCAAGCTGTGAAGCACAAAACCAACTGAAGCATCATTGCCTTACCATGAAGAAGAAAACTGGAGAGGAAAAAATAAGAAGCTGAAGATAACAAACCCGAAAAGCAATCATATCCTTGATAATTCTGAGAGCACACTGAACAATACCTTACGAAGTGATGAGGCCCAACTCGATGATGCCAATGAGACAGAGTTAAACAAAATTTTTAATAGTTTTGAATACAGATTTTCTCCTACTTCGAGCTCACTTGTTATGAATGCGGAGAACAACAGTCTCTATGTCAAAAGTGATAGTGTGTGATTTCAACGCTCTTCAGATAATAATTTACTGCCGAATTTGGACTCTAAAGAGGTATGTCATTCCACAAAAGACTAGCGAGAATCATGCTTCACCAGGGATGTCACTGAAATTTCATCCTGTGGTTAGAAAACAGAAGAAAACCGAGACACCTGTAACAATAAAATGGAGGAGAGTGCAATGCTGAAAAAGCTTCAAAATGAAATCTTTGTCACATCGAGCATGCAAACTAAGAGCAAGAAAAACTAATTAGATGATTGCCCAAACTGGAATTCGACTAAGAAATTCGTAGACATTAATTTGCCACTTTTCCCAAATAGGTCCTCAAGCAAATTCAGATCTGCTACCTACAACTTGAAGGGAACGTGCGGTTTCGATTCTTTGATAACCTTATTCATGCAAGCAATATCACTTAGTGATGATTTCAAAAGTACCATTCAGATGGTGAGCCATCCATTTTGGGATCTGGCTTTGGATGTTTGGACAAAAAAATTATTAACTCCCAGCATTTTAAGCAGAGATTTGATATTTTATATGTGATACCGTTCCTAAAAAAAAGGAGTAATCTCACGAAAAATATTGTCTCTGAATGCAGAGTCGAATGTTGGGGAATTATACGAGACAATATTAAAAGACAACCCGGTTTGCAACAAAAAGATATCGTGTCTGACGTGCCTAAATTCACGCTATGTGAAACTACATTATAATTCCGTTGATACGTATGTGCTTTTCAGGCTTGGTTACAATTTCATGCAAGAGGCTGTAGATGCAACAAATGGAGGTCTAAAGACTATCATAAAATGCAAGAAATGTAAAGGAGAAGCAGTCGAAGAAAATAAATTTGGATGCTACTTGGTGATGGATACTAGTATAACAACTTGTCCACTAACTGAAGATCAGTTTCCTCCGAATCAAAGGAAGAAATGTGTGTTGAAAACGATCTCGAAAGAAATCGTAGTCGACAATCAAGAGTACACTCTCGTTGGTGCCATTCATTATAATAGCTCCATCAAACACTACACGGCATATGTCTTCGATGGAACCTAGTGGAAGCAGCAAGATGATCTGTATAAAGATGTACAGAGAGTTTCAAAAGAAACGATAATTTCTCCACACCTGTTCATGTATGTCAAGACAGGAAAATTTTCAAATGGCAGCTACAAGACCGACGAGACGAAACAAGTAGTTCCTACATAGGAACTTTGCTTTATAAGATAAGCAATTGCTTGAAGGTGATATTAAAATATTACAAACACAGATCTTATGTTAATTCTTCGTATCTTTGTTTCTGAAACCACAGTCCTCCTGTTAAAGTTACTAGAATAAGAGCATTTTATGCCCTAAATTTCACGTATATATTTTTTGTACTTATTTTTCTTAGTTGTTTCACAAAGTATAAATTCTATGCTTATTTATTACTGAATTCCCTACATATGTATTTCCGTCTGGGTTTTAGTGTATCCTGAAGAAGAGCTGTTAAGGGGACCTGTACATCACGGCCTGTAGTTTTTACTGGTACTTTGAAATTTAATAATGCAAGACTGTCAAAAGATTCAGGAATGAAACTTTTATCAAAGAATTGGTATATTGTGAGCTCTAGGTAAAATACATTGTAAATCTGTGGAATACATTGTGCAGTGAATATTGATGTTTTTCTTACATACTGAATTACACGTAATTGTTATTATAGGTTCAATGTACTTACGTGCTATTCCAAATAAAAGATAAAAAACAAATTTTATTCTTTGAATTATTACCTTGTTGAAACAGCAAACCAGTAATATTTTTCAGTTTCATGTTTTGATTATTTTAAAAGCAATGAATTTAAGAGTCATTTTTTTCTCCTAATAATTTAAGAACCTAATATGAAATACTGCAGATTAAAATATTTAATCCATTGTTGAATAATGTGGTTCAGCATGTAGGCAAGCACTATATTATTATTCATCCATAGCTTTGTTCATGTAGCTTTAATAGTGGATGAGATACCGATAACTGTATCTCTGTATGCAAACACATTGATTGCAGAAAATTGAAAACGGTTTAAATGGCTCTGAGCACTATGGGACTTAACATCTGTGGTCATCAGTCCCCTAGAACTTAGAACTACTTAAACCTAACTGACCTAAGGACATCACACACATACATGCCCGAGGCAGGATTCGAACCTGCGACCGTAGCGATCACGCGGTTCCAGACTGAAGCGCCTTTAACCGCACGGCCACACCGGCCGGCGCAGAAAATTGAAACTAAAGATTTGTATGTCATTTTCTTCTCAATGACTACATTGCAAACCATTCCTGCTCCATAATCCTGTTGATACCTTTCATGTCCTTTTCATTTTCTTTAGTTTTGCTTCTTTTCTTTGTTATTCTGGCCTCCTTTTTCATGCTTTTAGCAGCTTTTTCAGTTTATGTGATACGTCGCCTGTCCGCCCATACCAGCACAATTTTCATGTTGTTCCTAGTTTTGATGCCTGTTCTGCCCATTGTTTTTAATCTTTACTCCATCAGGCTGCCCGGAGTGGCCGAGCGGTTCTAGGCGCTACAGCCTGGAACAATACGACCGCTCCGGTCGCAGGTTCGAATCCTGCCTCGGGCATGGGTGAGTGTGATGTCCTTGGGTTAGTTAAGTTTAAGTAGTTCTAAGTTCTAGTGGGCTGGTGTCCTCAGAATTTAAGTGCCATAGTGCTCAGAGTCATTTGAACCATTTTTACTCCACCATTAAAACATATTGCAACTGTTGAAACGCATTCTGATTTTGTTTTATGCGATGTAAACATTTTTCCTGCACATCGACAGTCGATAGGTTCTTCAAAGGTATTACATAAACGAGGTTCTACGGAAACTGCGGCGCCCAAATTAAATGTTCAAATGTGTGTGAAATCTTAAGGGACTTAACTGCTAAGTTCATCAGTCCCTAAGCTTACACACTACTTAACCTAAATTATCCTAAGGACAAACACACACACCCATGCCCGAGGGAGGACTCGAACCTTCGCCAGGACCAGCCGCACAGTCCATGACTGCAGCGCCCAAGACCGCTCGGCTAACCCCGCGCGGCACTCCCAAATTAAACAAAATGACATTTAAGCATGAGAATTACGAGGTACTGTACATGAAGTGTATATTTTTAGAATCAGGGAGAACCAGATGATTTTTATTACGTAAAACAGTAATTGTTTTGAGCTCTTATGACATCCAGGACCCACTAACAGCTAAAAATATGCCCAGGACCCTCATGGATGAAAGTTATGTGGCAACATCACCAGACGCTAGGATACATAAAAACATGTGCTGTGTGTAACGAGTAAATTTGAAATTGCTGTCGTTAATATTGTTACAAACATTTGTTCTAGTTAGAAAGGAAGTGTGGAAGTTTGATGAGTTACACTACAGGAAGAGTCAAAAGTCTTTACAATGTATAGAAATGTAAGTATATTTAAATGAATATATTGCACAAACGAATTATGTAGTATGTTTAAACCGTAATTCAATACATGACTGATAGAGGTGGTGTTATGTTGAAGGGATACAGTATTAACGTTAATAAGGAGTTCGAAATTTGTAAACAAGAACCTCGTTTATTTGGTCCTCACTAATCCGGATTTCTGGTTTATCCGGGTTCATATTTTGTGTCCCTTGCTATTTTTCTCTTCTTTTCTTATAACACGAAGATGTGTAGTCGGTGAGGTACATAGGCTACTTATCACTAGGCCGGTAATTTAGTCTAGTACTGAGTGTGTGAATGACATTGTTTCTCAAGTATTGTACATTAATATAACGGTGTATTGGTGCCCATCAAGTAAGTTGCATAGTAACCACGCCAACAGCACTCCACCACAGCTCATTGTACCTCTGGTGCGATTCTCGACAGGAGTGACACCATCTGGTTAGTGGCGCGTGAGAATGTATCTGCTCTCTCAGCCATCTGTTTGTTTTGCACTAACGAGCCTTCTCTCCTTGAATCATCTAAGCGTGCACATCCCACGCTTCCACCTACAGTTACTACAGTCAGTCTTAAGAAGGTGTACTGGCATTTTTATAGTGCTGAACATTTAGATTTTTTGTATTTAGTAGAATATACATCCGTATTTTCGGTTTTCGGTTTTCCAAAATAAAAGTGAGAATTTACGGTCCGTCCTCATAGCTGTACTTCCAGCAGTACCTCATCTCCTGCGTCCCCAATTTCGCAGAAGTTGTCCTACGAAAATTGCAGAAGTAGCACTCCTGGACGAAAGGATATTGTGACGATATTCCTTCGTCACAGCCTGGGGTTAGATACCCGGTCTGGCACACAGTTTTTATCTCCCAGTAAGTTTCACATCGGCACACACCCACTGAAGAGTGAACACACAATCTATTTCAAAATCTATTGGCACCATAAAAATGTTATGAGGGTTTTTAAAAGAACTCTTTCGTTGCTATCCAGAACTGTCAGCAAAAGGGTTGTGCCAATTTATTATAATGTAGACCAAGTGGGTCTCTCGAAAATGATATTATCTCATTAATTGTTATCCCCACAAAAAATGTTATTACAGTTTTCAGTAGAACTCTTAGGGTCCTATTAAGAAATGCCATCAGACGTTTTGTACGAATTTATTACTTTTACATGACAAACTATTATAACCACAAAAATGTTATTATGATTATCGATAGACGTGTTGGGGTGTTAAACAGAACTGTTAATCAAAGCTGTTGTACGAATTTATTCTTTTCTGTGGAGACAGTGGGTCTAACATCAAAGCACTTACCGTATAAACTATCATCGCCACAAAAGGATGTTATTAGGATTTTCGATAGAGCTCTTGGTGTTCTGTTCAGAACTGTTGTACGAATATACTTTTTGCGAAAATTGACAGAATGTATTCGATACGAAAAATTTTTCGAGTATTGTTTTCTTCGTAAATTCTGCAGGACTATTCAAATTTTGTACGAAGAACTCTAGAACTACGGCATTTCTATCAAGAACTCTGAAAAAATATATATTTCTGAAAAAAGGGTGCCAACTTCACAGTAAGTGAAGAGCTTTTCTCCTTAAATTGCAATTATCTCGTAACCTATTAGCTGCACAAAAAATTGTTATTAAGATATTCGATAGAACTATTGGGGTTCTGTTCAGAACTGCCCTCAGAACTGTTGTACAAATTTACTTTTTGTGAAAATTAATAATGAATTTTTGCTATACGAATTTTTTTCGAGTACTGTTGTTTTCTTCGTTAAATTCTGCAGAACTATTCAAATTTTGTACAAAGAACTCTAGAACTATGACTTATCTATCAAGAACTCTGAAAAAAATATATATTTCTGAAAAAAAGGGTGTCAACTTCACAGTAAGTGAAAAGATTTTCTCATTAAAATGCAATCATCTCGTAAAATATTAGCTGCAGTAAAAAAATGTTACTGGGATTTTCGAAAGAACTGTTGGAGCTCTGTTCAGAACTGTGCTGAGAACTCTTGTACTTATTTACATTTTGCAGAAATTGACAAAGAATGTTTTCGATACGAAAATTTTTTCGAGTATTGTTGTTTTCTTCGCTAAATTCAGCAGAACTATTGAAATTTTGTACAGAGAACTCTAGAACTATGATTTATCTACCATGAACTCTGAAAAAATATATATTTCTGAGAAAAAGGGTGCTAGCCTCACAGTAGGAGCTCTTATGGAATTATTAATTAAGTTGCAATTACCTCTTAGACTATTACCTGCACAAAAAATGCTACTAGGATTTTCGATAGAACTCTTCACGTGGTGTCCAGAACTGTCATCAGAACTGTTGTACGAATATATTTATATTTTCCGTAGAGAAAGTGTCCCACATTAAATCAATGTATTTTGTAATCTGTTATCGCCATAGAAAAATGTTTTTGGGATTTTCGATAGAGCTCTTGGGGTTCTGTTCAGAACTGTCCTCAGAACTGTTGTACAAGTTTAATTTTTGCGAAAATTGACAAAGAATCTTTTCGATACGAAAATTTTTTCGGATATTGTTGTTTTCTTCGCTAAATTTTGCAGAACTATTGAAATTTTGTACAAAGAACTCTAGAACTATGGTACATCTATCAAGAACTGTGAAAAAAATGTATATTTCACGAAAAAGGGGTGCTAACTTCACACGACTCTACACGTATCCCTTAATGTCAGGCAACAATAGCTGTGGGCGTAAGAGTCACCTACTAATATAGGTCAGGAGATATGACGTTATATACAATGAAATGTATGAAAAACTGACGCATCATGCATAACATTTAAATGTATTACTTCCGTACTACTAAATACACATGCAATAAATTTCGAAGACAGTATCCACATACAATGCTAAATGCACGTACAAAAGTAGACTAAGGTACCACAAATAGCCCAAGAGATATGTCGTCATAAACATTGAGTGCGTGAAAAAATGCCGCATCATACACCGTGTTTTAACATCTATTTCTTACTACTAAGGCACTCCTACAATCGAGTTAATTTAAGGAAATCCGTGACACGTGGCAGCGCTTCTTACATCTTTCAACTGAAAAGTACAAGCGGCTATAGGCGAAAACGATAGTGTCCATAGAGGCATGAAGAGGGACTGCCATAAAATTTTTTGTATAATCGCGGTTAGACACAAGAAGGAGCTGTGCCCAGCGTATAGAGACTGTCCGGGTCATGTTTTTTAATTTAGATTCTGTACTTATACATTTGTACATTATGCATATTCCTTTATACGAATGTTTCATAACTTAAAAGGCGTTTTCACGAAGACATAGAAATGAAATTTTCCCAATACTTCACTACAAACGTAGTTCATTTTTTTGTTTTCGTTTCTATAGTAAATTGGTAAATTAATATTACTCGGGCAATGCAGGCTATTTCAGCTGGTTACAAATAAAACTAATCCCACTCTACTATACCTATCTGAATTCTTTACAAAGCGACTCCTTTGCTGAATGAGCCTAGAGAGGTGCTCAAAATGTAAACGTATCTGTGCTCTGATTTTACTCTTGGGAAAGATGATGTTTTACGTCTGTAGAGTACACAGCTCTGCAAAAGTTAAGGACGAGATAGGTAAAGTAACATAGCATATTAAGTACTCGTTGAAAATAATGAACGTGCTACAGCCAGAGGTCTCCCATAGAAAGCTGGATGCCACATAGCGTGAGGTCAGCGTAACTGTAGCGTTAAATGGGGCTGGCCCCTCAGCAAGAGACAGCTCAAGGAACAAAAAAGACCGTGTGCGTCAATAATCGAGTAGTTACGGTGCACTGCGATGGGGGTGTTCATTACAACACGGCCTGGTGACAGCATTTGGATGACATCATACGGAGAAGAATCATCGGGAAACTGGAAGGACGAAATGTGACGACTGTAGCTCAGGGATTCGGTGTTCCTCAAAGTACTGTTTCACGTACTTGGGAAGAGCTCCGACCGCAAGTAAGTGCAGCCCGAAGTAGACGCAGTGGTCGGCTATTTCTCCATTGATCTTTATTTTACAATTACCACTGCCAACTTTGGCTCCTATAAAAAGATATTCGTCGGAATTGAAATTCTTCTTTCTTCTTGTAGACAAAGTAAATGGCTTATCTGAAACAAACGTACCGTAGGGAACTTTTGCAAGTAATCTTGTAGTCTCTGCTACACTCCGTCTTCCAAGTCAATATGTTAGCAGCTATTGCTGAGGCAAAGGCATTGCTGAGGCACGTATCGTCGTCGCTGGCGGGGCAGTGCTCCACTGAGAGCAATAGATATTGATTTGACTGGACAATTTAATAAACAGCAGCTTATGGGTGGTCCTACTGTTTTTCGTGGACTACGAATGGAGCTCACCTGTGATATACAAGTTGTTTTTGGAGGCAATACATGGTTGACGTTGGCCGTTGTTAGGGGTAATCATGCTGATTATGGAGGCCTTGAAGCTTTCCCTGATGCTAACCTATTGGCTTGAAAGACTTGGAGTATAGCAGAGATTACAGGAAACGTGCTAAAGTTCCCTACGTTACGCTTGTTCCAGATAAGCCATTTGCTTTGTCTACAAGAAGAAAGAAGAAGCTCAGTTCCGGCGAATATCTTTTTATATGGGCCAAAAAGGCAAAAAGGAATACAAACGTCTCAAAAATGAGATCGACAGGAAGTGCAAAATGGCTAAGCAGGCATGGCTAGAGGACAAATGTAAGAATGTAGAGGCTTATCTCACTAGGGGTAAGATACTGCCTACAGGAAAATTAAAGAGAACTTTGGAGAAAAGAGAACCACTTGTATGAATATCAAGAGCTCGGATGGAAACCCAGTTCTAACCAAAGAAGGGGAAGCAGAAAGATGGCAGGAGTATATAGAGGGTCTATACAAGGGCGATGTACTTGAGGGCAATATTATAGAAATGGAAGAGAACGTAGACGAAGAGGAAATGGGAGATACAATACTGCGTGAAGAGTTTGACAGAGCACTGAAAGACCTGAGTCGAAACAAGGCCCCGGGAGTAGACAACATTCCATTAGAACTACTGACGGCCTCGGAAGAGCCAGTCCTGACAAAACTCTACCATCTGGTGAGCAATATGAATGAGACAGGCGAAGTACCCTCAGACTTCAAGAAGAATATAATAATTCCAATCCCAAAGAAAACAGGTGTTGACAGATGTGAAAATTACCGAACTAGCAGTTTAATAAGTCACAGCTGCAAAATACTAACACGAATTCTTTACAGACGAATGGGAAAAGTGGTAGAAACCGACATCGGGGAAGATCAGTTTGGATTCCGTAGAAATATTGGAACACGTGAGGCAATACTGACCTTACGACTTATCTTAGAAGAAAGATTAAGGAAAGGCAAACCTACGTTTCTAGCATTTGTAGACTTAGAGAAAGGTTTTGACAATGTTGACTGGAACACTCTCTTTCAAATTCTAAAGGTGGCAGGAGTAAAATATAGGGAGCGAAAGGCTATTTATAATTTGTACAGAAACCAGATGGCAGTTATAAGAGTCGAGGGGCATGAAAGGGAAGCAGTGGTTGGGAAGGGAGTGAGACAGGGTTGTAGCCTCTCCCCAATGTTATTCAATCTATATATTGAGCAAGCAGTAAAGGAAGCAAAAGAAAAATTCGGAGTAGGTATTAAAATCCATGGAGAAGAAATAAAAATTTTGAGGTTCGCCGATGACATTGTAATACTGTCAGGGACAGCAAAGGACTTGGAAGAGCAGTTGAACGGAATGAACACTGTCTTGAAAGGAGGATATAAGATGAACATAAACAAAAGCAAAACGAGGATAATAGAATGTAGTCGAATTAAGTCGGGTGATGCTGAGGGAATTAGATTAGGAAATGAGACACTTAAAGTAGTAAAGGAGTTTTGCTATTTGGAGAGCAAAATAACTGATGATGGTCGAAGTAGAGAAGATATAAAATGTAGACTGGCAATGGCAAGCAAAGCGTTTCTGAAGAACAGAAATTTGTTAACATAGAGTATAGATTTAAGTGTCAGGAAGTCGTTTCTGAAAGTATTTGTATGGAGTGTAGCCATGTATGGAAGTGAAACATGGACGATAAATAGTTTGGACAGGAACAGAATAGAAGCTTTCGAAATGTGGTGCTACAGAAGAATGCTGAAGATTAGATGGGTAGACCACATAACTAATGAGGAGGTATTGAATAGAATTGGGGAGAAGAGGAGTCTGTGGCACAATTTGACGAGAAGAAGAGACCGGTTGGTAGGACATGTTCTGAGGCATCAAGGGATCACAAATTTAGCATTGGAGGGCAGCGTGGAGGGTAAAAATCGTAGAGGGAGACCAAGAGATGAATACACTAAGCAGATTCAGAAGGATGTAGGTTGCAGTAGGTACTGGGAGATGAAGAAACTTGCACAGGATAGGGTAGCATGAAGAGCTGCATCAAACCAGTCTCAGGACTGAAGACCACAACAACAACATGGGCCAAAGTTGGCAATGGTAATTGTAAAATAAAGATCAATGGAGACTGTATGTTCTATTACAGACAATAAATTTCTTTTTCCTACTCCTTAATCCCCCCTTTCTTAAAAATAATAAAAAAATTCTTATATATCTTTATTACACGTAGTTATGTCGCCTTGCTTTGGCGCTTGTTCAACTGCAGCAGCATTTTGCCTCTACAGTGTGCAACAGGCAAGAAGGGACCCAAGCCAAACAGCGGGTGCAATTGCAACCGTATTGAACAGAACAGCGAGGCACGCAGTGTCAGGATACACAATGAAGCGGCCACCACAAGGGGATGGTATCTTTACCCGATGATCCGTACGCTGTGTTCCGTTGACACCTGCATATAAGTAGCATCGTTTGCTTGGTCCAGAGAGCATAGGAACTGGACCAAAGACAAGTGGGGTCGTGTGCTCTTCTCGGATGAGGGCAGATTCAGTCTGAGTAGCGATTCTGATCGTGCTCTTTTATGGCGAGAGGTGAGAACACACAGTGCATCCAGGAACGCTGTGAAACATGATCATTCAGTTGATCCAGGTGTTACGGTGTGGGACGGCAAGACGTTACATGGGTGTGCTGACTTTCAGATTTTTGAAGACGGTGCACTCACCAGTCACATTCTTCTGATACTGTACTCTTTCGCAAGGTCTTTTACAAGTGCCTTCTGTCTTGACTTCATTTTTGTGGATAACAATGTGCGACCGCATCGAGTAACTCAAATGGGGGAGCTCTTGGAATAAGCAGATACTCGGCGAATGAACTGGTCTGCCAGTTCCACCAATGCAGGTCCCATGGAGCATGTGTGGGATGCGTTGGGAACACGTACTGCAACACTTCTACATGCGCCGAAGACCATTCAGCAGTGTCAACCACCCTGATGGAGGAGTGGAGCCGGCCGGAGTGGCCGAGCGGTTCTAGGCGCTTCAGTCTGGAACCGCGCGACCGCTACGGTAGCAGATTCGAATCCTGCCCCGGGCATGGATGTGTGTGATGTCCTTAGGTTAGTTAGGTTTAAGTAGTTCTAGGGGACTGATGACCTCAGAAATTAAATCCCATAGTGCTCAGAGCTATTTGAGGAGTGGAACCCCTATCAGAAGAACTCCAACCTTGTGTCGAGCATGGGAGCACGTTGCAGAGCGTACAATATTGTCTGTGGTGATCACACACCGCATTAAAAACCATGTCCCGCCTCTTGGTAACGTCCAAGGACCATCATGCATCTCTGAAACTACAGTGTACTTATTGTCTTTGAATAAAGATGTCATTATTGTCCTGTCCATTGCGTATTTCTTTCCATTACCTTCTGTGCTATACCGCAACAGATCTTTATAGGTACGGTCCATGGTTCATCGAGCTATATTACCTGGCAGCGACACATCATGTGAAAATTAGTTTCGTCCTGAAATTTTGCACACTTTTTTTAGGTTTACTGAGCAACAGAGTGAAGTAGACGTTAAGCCAGTATTGCATACATTCCTTATCATTTTGTGCAAAAACTGTAAGTTTAACGAGCAACGTCGTACTGTTTCTCCGTTTATTACTTGAGTTCTGTGAAATATAGATGACTGGGTGGAGAGAGAGAGAGAGAGAGAGAGAGAGAGAGAGAGAGAGAGAGAGAGAGAGAGAGAGAGAGAGGGAGGGAGGGAGGGAGGGAGGGCGGGTGGGTGGGTGTGTGGGGGTGGGGGGGAGTGAGACTGTGATAGAGGAATTGAGTTTGTGAATGCGTGTGTGAGAGAGAGAAAGAGGAGCAGGAATACAATAAGTGAGTGAGAGAGAGTTCAGTTGCACTCTCTTATTCCGGCCTTATTGAAACTTTTAGGTTTGGATGTATTGAATTTAAAAGCTTCCAGTATTTCCTGTCCTTTCGCATAGTAGTACAGTAACCAACTGCGAAAACCAGTCATAAATATTGAATTATCATGCCTGTTTAAGGAAAATTCTGTCTCGAAAATGAGCTGGTTGTCATTCTGGAAATGAACGCCACGCAATCGAGTGTTCATCCGACGAAAGACGAATAATTCGCGTAGTGCTATGTCAGGAGAGTACAGGTGATGAGGAAAAAATTTGGTAGTTCAAAGATGCAGCGTGTGAGACTCTCCCATGCAGAAAGACCTGGACCGTTGTTTTGAAGCAGAACACCCCATTTCACAGCTTTTCACTGCGATTCGTCCCCCGGGTCATTGTTAGCAGATTTTGGTAGTATGTTCATGTGCAGTTTGCTCCATACGAGCGTAATATGTTAGCACTACATATTGACAGCCGCAACAAAGAATCAACGTCACCTCGTCCGGAGATGGTTCTTCGCCTTTCCGGGAATGGCGAACGCACATATTTCGATTGCTGATTTTACTCCCTTGTCTCGGGCTCAAAGCGATATATCCCGTCCTCCCCCATGACGATTGTTTGGCTGCAGAAGTCACCTAGGTTAGCCTAACACAACTGCAACATCTACGTTGCTGCCTCAGTTCGGCAGGAGTACCGAATCAGTGCAATCGCAGAACCCAGCGGTTGGTTACCCTTGCTGTGCTCAAAAATTGATCCACCATTGATTTTTCAATTTTTCCGCTGTCGATTCGATTGGGACAGGCCCTCAGCCTCTCTAGGCAATACTGTTTTTTCAGTGTCTGCCACTTCTTTCTTCAACATTAAAACTTGTATGCCCACCCGTTCAGTATCTGCGTCACCTAACCAGTGTGTCATATGGTAGAGCACTGTTGCTGTATACATCCACAAACGCAACATGGATTGTTCCAGTGGTGTTCCCCTTCAAATACAGCAAACGAATTACCGCACATCATTTCATCTGGTCAATGAACTGTAGGATTTTCCTTTGACCCCTCTGCCAGCGCGTTAGAATGATGTAGTGCTAGGATTTCGATGCGTACCAGTAGTAATATTTCTGGCTCTGGGAGTCATAAGTTTCATCCCCAAGTTTCATATTTCAGCTGCGCGAAGATGCATTAGCCGTTGCATGACCTTGTGAAATGGAATGAAGTACGAACAACGAATGGTAGTAAGACTACGCCCACCGTGAGAAATAGCAATTACTGAGCAGTCTTGTAATGTGATTGGTTGCTGTTCTAGAAGAGAGTGGGATTACCATCCTACCAGAGTTCCAAACCTGATATTCAAATTCCTTAATAATTACTAAAGCGTAATTCATATTTTGTTTACATTAATAGACGCAAACCTCTCACAGTCCTTCATCACATAGTCAAAATTTCGTTTTAATATCAGGTTTCTAAGAATATTTGTACCAGTGGAAAAATGCTCTTATCGGAGCACAAAAAAGTGGTTATGCTGTTGTTTAAAGGTGTCAAGCTTCTGAGTGAAAAGTGGGCCACCATCTGGCTCATTATACCTTCCTCAGCACCTTCACAAATTTTCCCAATAACGTTGGCTGTCTCTTGAGGACCGATAATGACACAGGACCGAATCACTTCGTATTTTATTGGCATCGGCCGGATGACTGTCCGGTGTAGCGGTCCGTGCTAACCTGTTTACTCTTACTAGAAGGACCGACCTGTACAGTCGTTTAGAAGAAGTCAAATAGTAAAGTTGCTACGATATCATTGTGCGTCCAAAATCGCGTCTCTGTGAGTAAGGAAGGGAGGATTCAAGTTAGGAAGTGTAATTTGAATTTTGAAATACTAACAACTGTGTCTACCATATTACACTACTGGCCATTCAAATTGCTACACCAAGAAGAAATGCAGATGTTATACGGAAATTCATTGGACAAATATATTATACTAGAACTGACATGTCATTACATTTTCACGTAATTTGGGTGCATGAATCCTGAGAAATCAGTACCCAGAACAGCCTTCTCTGGCCGTAATAACGGCCTTTATACGTCTGGGCATTGAGTCACATAGAGCTTGGATGGCGTGTACAGGTACAGCTACCCATGGAGCTTCAACACAATACCACAGTTCATCAAGAGTAGTGACTGACGTATTGTGACGTTTTCAATTGTTGAGACATCTGGAGAATGTGCTGGCCAGGGCAGCAGTCGAACATTTTCCGTATTCAGAAAGGCCCGTACAGTAACTGCAGCATGCGGTCGTGCATTATCCTGCTGAAATGTACGGTTTCGCAGGGATCGAATGAAGGGTAGAGCCACGGCTCGTAACACATCTGAAATGTAACGTCCACTGTTCAAAGTGCCATCAATACGAACAAGAGGTGACCGAAACGTGTAACCAATGGCACCCCATACCATCACGCCGGATGATACGCCCGTGTGGCGATGACACGCTTCCAATGTGCGCTCACCGCGATGTCGCCAAACACGGATGCGACCATCATGATGCTGTAAACAGAACCTGGACTCATCCGAAAAAAGGACGTTTTGCCATTCGTGCACGCATGTTCGTCGTTGAGTACACCATCGCAGACGCTCCTGTCTGTGATGCAGCGTCAAGGGTAACCGCAGCGACGGTCTCCGAGCTGATAGTCCCTGCTGCTGCAAACATTGTCGAACTGTTCGTGCAGATTGTTATTGTCTTGCAAACGTCCCCATCTGTTGACTCAGGGATCGAGACGCGGCTGCAAGATCCGTTACAGCCATACGGATAAGATGCCTGTCATCTCGACTGCTAGTGATACGACGCCGTTGTGATCCAGCACGGCGTTCCGTATTACCCTCCTGAACCCACCGATTCCATATTCTGCTAACAGTCATTGGATCTCGACCAACGCGAGCAGCAATGTCGCGATGCGATAAACCGCAATTGCGAAAGGCTACAATCCGACATTTTTCGAAGTCGGAAATGGGGTGGAACGCATTTCTCCTCCACACACGAAGTATCACAACAACGATTCACCAGGCAACGCCGGTCAACTGCTGTTTGTGTATGATAAATCGGTTTGAAACTTTCCTCATGTCAGCACGTTGTAAATGCTCTGAAAAGCCAATCATTTGCATATCACAGCATCTTCTTCCTGTCGGTTAATTTTCGCGTCTGTAGCACGTCATCTTCATGATGTAGCAATTTTAATGGCCAGTAGTGTAATTAGTATACAAGGGTTATATCCCTGAATAATAAGAATAATTTGTGGTTTAATGTCTGAATTCTATAGGGGAACATTTTTTTGCTTTACACACAGTTTCTGTGATCAGTTTTCGGCTTTATTTGATGAAATGAGAAGTAAAAAAATTCGATAGTGTCTCGAAAATTTCTGGATTTTAATTTCAGTAGCAATGAGCATTAACCACTTTATTAGTACTTGTTTTACAGTCTCACAGTGAAAACAGCAGACTCACGTTTATCGCAGTACCTCTGCGCCGGGATGTGAACATCACTTAAAGATATAATAAAATGGAACATCTGCAGTCCCCTTTTCGATGTTAGGTAGCTACTGAACACTGGTAGCTGTATATTTAATAAAGAAGCCAACAACCTTGCCGCAGTGGTAACTCCGGTTCTCGTCAGATGGCTGGAAGTGACTGACAATAAGCTCCGTCTAGTCAAGCCCACAACGCGTGTGTGGTGTACTTCCTTTCAGCCCCGTCGACGGGACGAGGTTCTCCTCACTCGGCTTCGAATAGGCCACAGCCCTTTGACGCATGGCTTCCTGCTCCGGCGAGAAGACCCTCCATTGTGTGGTGCTTGCGGCGTCCAGGTCACTGTGAGCCACATTTTACTGGATTGTGTTTTATTTTCTGACCAGCGGGCCTCGGCTGATTTGCCAGCGGACCTGCCAACTCTTTTAGGCAACACTCGGACGAATGTGGTTAAAGTTTTAAAGTTCTGTGTCTTGTCAAATGTTTTTACAAAGATTTTAGGGAGAGGATATTAATTTGCTCACTGTGTGCCAAGCTCGCCCATCTTTTATGTAAGTGGCCAGCCAATGACACTTTCCTGTGTCATTCTTGTTGCTATGTTTTCCCTTCCCTTAGCTTTTACTTCCTTATGTAGTAATTTCTCTCTTTTCCTGCTTTCTTTGAATGTGTTTTTTAGTTTTATTAGGTCTCTCCACATTCGTTCCTTTTAATGTGTGTCAGGGCGCTGATGACCTCGATGTTGAGCGCCCATAAACCCCAACACACACACACACACACACACACACACACACACTTCTCGTCAGATCACCGAAGTTAAGCGCTGTCATGCTTTCCTACCACTTGCATGGGGGACTAACCGACCTGCCGGCCGCTTTTGGCAAGCGGGCTGAACTCAGCCCTTGTGAGACAAATTGAGGGGGTACTTTATTGAAAAGTAGTGGCTCCGGTCACAAAAACGGACAATAGCTGGGAGGACAGTGTGTTGACTACATGCCCCTCAATATCCGCTTGTGTACTAAGGATGACACGGCGGTCGGTCTGTACCATTGGGTGTTCAAGGCCTGTTCGGACGGAGTTTAGTTCAGATAACAAATAACATCGAAAGGACGGCTGCAGGTGTTCCATTAAAGATGCCAGACTGTTCGACATTTTCAGCATTATAATGTTTTTCTTTGATGCGGCAAGACACAACTAGGCCCTTTAAACGTTCTGCCGGTCCAGTATAAATGGAGACAGACGCGAGCCATCTTTGGTAGCACAGAGAAGGGAACCGCAAACGAATTCTCTCTCATGAGTGACGTACGGTACGTAATATTCAATAGCGACCATGGTGAATGCTCGTAACGCATTTGAACAGCCGCGGGTCGCCGTACGGGAGTGCAAATTTATACCTAAAAACAAACAAAAAATTAATTACGTAATTTTTTCAGGCGATATCTAAAACGCTCTGAAACTCCCGGGATATCGAGATTAAATGATTAAAGTAAGGTCGGACGGTACCAAATCAAACGAAAGACTGGCAACCGACAAGAAACGAAAACTAAAAGGAACGTTAATTGGAAGGGTATCCCGCGACCTGGCCGAGCCGCTCGTGTGGCGGCTGAAACGCTGTGAAAGGGCGATTTGCGGCCGTACGCCGGCTGCTCGTTACGGAGGGCCGCGGAGCAGAATAACTCGGCGCTGTTTGAGCGCAATTAGCGGGCCGGCGCTCGTGGCTCGGGCCCCGCATTGCGTTCAGTATGGAGGGATGACTCTGTCCTGCTCCACCCGGTCCGTGCCTGCTTTCCCTGGCGGGAGTCGTCTGCCCCTCCACACCGCCCCACCACGCCCGCCCCCACCCACACTCCCGTGCGTCGTGTTGTTACACCTGACAGTAGCCAGGCGCGGCCCCAACTTCCAGCAACGCTGAGCTGACAGCTGTCTGCGGGCGGGAGGTCACGTGCTCAGGTTGGCGCAGTTCGTGTTTCGTCTTTCTGGGAATTTCTCCACGTCAGCCTCATCTCCGAGAGTGTCTACAAAACAACGCAGCACTTGCACTACATACAGAATGACGCACGTAAGAAACAGAAAATAAGAATAACACTGCCCCTTTTAGTGATAAAAATGCTTCAGACGAAAGTAAAGGCTGAAAAAAAAAAACTGGTCCAGAAAATATTGCTTGCACCCTAAGATAGGCAATCTAACTTAAAGCGTGCGAATGATTTAAATCGGGTTGCCTATCTTCAAGTGCATGAAATACATTGCGGGACACAACTGGTTGGCTGATTGGTTGGTTGGTCCTGGGGAGGGGACCAAACAACGAGGTCATTGGTCCCATTGGATTAAGGAACGATGGGGAACGAAATCGGCCGTGCCTTGTCAAAGCAACCATCCCGGAGTTTGCCTGAAGTGGTTTAGGGAAACTACAGAAAACCTAAATCAGGAAGACAGGAGGCGCGTTTGTGCTGACGTGTTGCCCTCTCGAACGCGAGTCTAGTGTGCTAACCATTGCGCCATCTCGTTCGGAGACACAACTAGCCACTTTGTTGAAACCCCATAATTGTCATAATTGTCTCCCGCTGCCACGAAGATTGGAATTTGGCTCAGTGATGAAATGAGGTGTGGCATTGATGGACGGGTATCTCCACCTGGAGAAGTTCGGGCGCCGAGTTGCAAATCTTTTCAGATGACGCCACATTAAGTGACTTGGGTGTCAATGTTGATGAGTCATGATGAGGACAACACAACACCCACTCCCCGACCGTCCGACATGGTCAGGAATCGAACCCACGTCCGCGTCATGGCAGCAACACGCGCTGACCACACAGCTGAGGAGGTGGACGGCTGAATGGTAGGCACCTTTCTCTGTAACGCTGCAAAATCGTGGTGCCCTGAGACGTCACGTTCGGGCTCTGCGGCGCTTCAAACAGCGGGGTGTCGACATATGTGGGAAAAAAAAAGGTCAGCGCTCTGATAGGTGTGAGGTGGGTTAAGTCAGCCCGGTTAGCCGAGCGGTCCCACGTTCAGCTTTCCGGAGTGGAAAGGAGCGCCTGGTCCCCGGCGCGAATCCGCCCGGCGGACTTGTGTCCAGGTTCGGTGAGCCGGCCAGTCTGTGGATGGTTTTAGGCGGTTTTCCATCTGCCTCGGCGAATGCGGGCTTGTTCCCTTTATTCCGCCTCAGCTATAGTATGTCCGCGACTGCTGAGCAAACAAGTTTTCCGCGTACGCGTACACCACCATTACTCTACCACGCAAACGTAGGGGTTACACTCGTCTGGTGCCAGACGTTGCCTGAGGGGGATCCACCGGGGGCCGAACCACACATTAACCCTGGCTTCGGTGTGGGGAGGCGCAGGGGTGAAGTGGACTGCGGTAGTCGTCGTGGGGTTGTGGACCACTGCGGCTGCGGCGGCGACGGAGCCTCTCCGTCGTTTCTACGTCCCCAGTTAACATATAACTTACAGACAAGATGGGTTGATGATGTCGCATTGGCACTAAAATTCGCCACATTCTGCCCAACGCCACCGCGGATATCTAACACGGTGGGAAATTCCTTATTCCACCACTTACAGACGTATCAACCCTTCTTTTAACGCCTAGGCGATGGAGGTCAGAACCTCCATGCCCAGCGTAGAAATCACGAGGTTTCCTTATCGGTGGCAGAGGAAAAAATTTCAGACACACCGACGCTCAGAATCGACATGAAAATGCCTGAGAGGGTGGGATAAAGGGAGTAAATGAAACCACCCCTTCCCTCGGAGCGTTGATTGCCACAAATTTCGCTGTCGGAAACGACAGTTCACAGTGCGATGAGCGACAGGACTACATTCTTGACAACCTTTGACACTGCTGATACGCCGTAGACGACTCATCCCTTCTCTAAGGACATCGTGAGTCTGCAGCGTAACTGAATGTGGTGCAACCAGCAGTTTCCTCTGTTATAAAGAATGGGAGCACCAGAGACCGTTGAACGTGATCAGAAGCAGGTTGGAGTGTGTGCTTTTTCAAGTGTACTGTTTCCGCCTCCTGTGCTGTAATCACATGGGGGCTGCGACACTGTAACATACGTGGATAAAATGGCATTGGTTCCCCAAAAGATCACGCAATACGGTAACACCCTTGGTGCCACAAGCGCACTTGTGATGACCACTTTAAAAATGTATCTGCACGTAGATAGCCAGTCACTGATTACTAAGCGCTGTTGTGGCAGGCAAACATTTCGACAACCCTGAGCTAAGTGTCTTTACGCTGCCGTATTAGCACCTGCTGGCCTAATACGAAATCTACTATACTCCAAAGGTGTGCGTTCAAGTTCAGTAGAGATGCAGGCTCTTGATGACCTTAGAGAAGGGCTGAATCAGCCTAGGGTGTCAGCAGCGTCAAAGGTTGCCTATAACATCGCCCTAGTGCTCATCGCACTGTGAATTGTAGTTTTGAGCTCGAAATATGTGGAAATCAGTTCGCGAAGGGAAGGGCTGGTTTCATTGACGCCCTTTATGCCACCCCCTGAGGACATGTCTTGTAGATTCTGACGTGGGTATGTCTGAAACATTTTCCTCTAGCACCCACATGGAAACTGCACCATCTCCAAGCTGGAAAGCGAGGTTCTGACCTTCGTCGCAGTGGCGTCAAAAGAATGGGTGAAATAAGTGTAAGAGGTTGACCTTCCCGTCGTGTGACACGACCACGGTGGTGTTAGATTGAATTGTGGTGAATTTTGGTGCCCATCTTATATCATTAACCCACCTTCCATCTCACATGAACTTCTGAACGATGGCCTTTTTGTCTGCATGTGACGGCACCTTGCTGTTTAAGGGGGCGTAGGACGTCAATCGAGCCGACTTGGAGCAGGAGAGACACTACAGGACATTTTAATTTCCACTGTCCATACTTTCACAAATAAATTCATAAAACTTTATCAGCATGACTAGAAAGGATTCAGAGTTCACACTCATAATTTTTCTTTACATGTGAAATTTCATCATTTTTTCGCTTACTATTCATTGCATTTGTTGTTGTAGGTACACTTTTATTTATACGTAAGCGAGATTCTTCGAAGAATTTTGCACAGGATACAAACCATACTTACAGGTGTATGAAACTCTAGAATTTTCCAAATCTATTAAAAACTGAGGTAATTAACTATAAAATTTGAGTTTTTTCTAAACATGAAGTATGAAGTTTTTCATAAATTAAATAAATTCTAGAGTTTCATACACCTTTAAGTATGGTTTGCATCCTGTGCAAAATTCATCGAAGAATCTATCTTATTTACCTACAAATGCAGCCAACAGCAAGTGACAAAAACGTCGAAATTATTTTTTATTGTTTTGAACTTCCACTACTATGAGTGTGATTGTTGAATACTTCCTGCCCGCATCTCGTGGTCGTGCGGTAGCGTTCTCGCTTCCCACGCCCGGGTTCCCGGGTTCGATTCCCGGCGGGGTCAGGGATTTTCTCTGCCTCGTGATGGCTGGGTGTTGTGTGCTGTCCTTAGGTCAGTTAGGTTTAAGTAGTTCTAAGTTCTAGGGGACTGATGACCATCGATGTTAAGTCCCATAGTGCTCAGAGTCATTTGAACCATTTTTTGAATACTTCCTAGTCATGCTGACAAAGTTTTATGACTTTATTTGTAGAAGTATAGACAGTGCATATTAAAATGTCCTGTGGTCTCTCTTCTGCGCCAAACCGTCCGTTTGACGTTCTAACCCCCCCCCCCCTCTCCCCCGACGTAAAGCGTCACCAAACTAGAGGGTGACATCGCAGGGCAACACGCTTTTGCGCTGTTACAGAAGAAAGTTGTAGCCACCGTGAGCCAAATTTCAAACTTCTGCGTCGCAACGGGAGATAATTACGGGCTTTCGACAAAGTGTCCCTTTAACTGAGATGCGTGTTTTAGTTACTGGGCCGGTTTAATTCTGCCCATCCTGTATAAGCACACCACACAAAAACATTAGTCACTCCCGGGAGACATCAGGCTAATACCGTGAAAGACCGCCCGCAAGCCTTGATAATGGCGAGGAAAGCAAGTCATAAGTTTATTTATGTACGATACATGAAGCTGAAGTCAGTCGCTGATGACTAGCAGAGCTACTACCTTGCACGGATGTAGATCTCTACGTTTCCTATGTAGATCTCTACGTTTCCTCCGCTGTTCCAAATAGTTCAATAGGGATTAACATCAGATGATTTAGGAATTCAACAGAGGTGGAGTAGGGCGGATGAGTTTTCGTGAAACCGAGAAAATATGAGAACATCACTGTGAACACGTTGTTGACGACAGGAGTATACACAGCTTATTAATCACGAAGATGTGTTAAAAGGGCAGCCGTCGCACAAAATAACGTTGAAATAAATATTGTGGTTCATGTTAATGGAAAACTAAGCGAGAAAGTCAACGACTTTGTACGAAAAAGACTGAGAAGACAACACAGATCACCGGCCGCGGTGGACGAGCGGTTCTAGGCGCTTCAGTCCGCAACCGCGATGCTGCTACGGTCGCACGTTCGAATCCTGCATCGGGTATGGCTGTGTGTGATGTCCTTAGGTTAGTTAGGTTTAAGTAATTCTAAGTGTAGGGGAGATACGATACTGCGTGAAGAGTTTGACAGAGCACTGAAAGACCTGAGTCGAAACAAGGCCCCGGGAGTAGACAACATTCCATTAGAACTACTGACGGCCTTGGGAGAACCAGTCATGACAAAACTGTGGTGTCACCGCCAGACACCAGACTTGCTAGGTGGTAGCCTTTATATCGGCCGCGGTCCGTTAGTATACGTCGGGCCCGCGAGTCGCCACTATCAGTGATTGCAGACCGAGCGCGGCCACACGGCAGGTCTAGAGAGACCTCCTAGCACTCGCCCAGTTGTACGACCGACTTTGCTAGCGATGGTTCACTGACAAAATACGCTCTCATTTGCCGAGACGATAGTTAGCATAGCTTTCAGCTACGTCATTTGCTACGACCTAGCAAGGCGCCATTAACAGTTACTATTGATACTGAATCATGTACAGTCAAGAGCGACGCTCATCATTAATGGATTAAAGTTAAGTATTCCACCAGCTACGTCCCTTTTTCTAAAGTCTAATTTCCTTGTCCTGTTCCAGACCTCACGCCAGCCTGCGTAAGCTAAAACGCGTGTCTTTCGGCTTCCTCTAATAATACGGTGTTGGCTCTCCTGCCAACCCACAACAAAAACTCTACCATCTCGTGAGCAATATGTATGAGACAGGCGAAATACCCTCAGACTTCAAGAAGAATATAATAATTCCAATCCTAAAGAAAGCAGGTGTTGACAGATGTGAAAATTACCGAACTATCAGTTTAGTAAGTCACGCCTGCAAAATACTAACGCGAATTCTTTATAGACGAATGGAAAAACTGGTAGAAACGGACCTTGTGGAAGGTAAGTTTGGATTCCGTAGAAATGTTGGAACACGTGAGGCAATACTGACCTTACGCCTTACCTTAGAAGAAAGATTAAGGAAAGGCAAACCTACTTTTCTAGCATTTGTAGACTTAGAGAAAGCTTTTGACAATGTTGACTGGAATACTCTCGTTCAAATTCTGAAGGTGGCAGGGGTAAAATACAGGGAGCGCAAGGCTATTTACAATTTGTACCGAAACCAGATGGCAGTTATAACAGTCCAGGGGCATGAAAGGGAAGCAGTAGCTGGGAAGGGAGTGAGACAGGGTTGTAACCTCTCCCCGATGTTATTCAATCTGTATATTGAGCAAGCAGTAAAGGAAACAAAAGAAACATTCGGAATTGCTATTAAAATCCATGGAGAAGAAATAAAAACATTGAGGTTCGCCGATGACATTGTAATTCTGTCAGAGACAGCAAAGGGCTTGGAAGAGCAGTTGAACGGAATGGACAGTGTATTGAAAGGAGGATATAAGATGAACATCAAGAAAAGCAAAACGAGGGTAATGGAATGTAGTCGAATTAAGTCGGGTGATGCTGAGGGAATTAGATTAGGAAATGAGACACTTAAAGTAGTAAAGGAGTTTTGCTATTTGGGAAGCAAAATAACTGATGATGGTTGAAGTAGAGAGGATATAAATATAGACTGGCAATGGCAAACAAAGAGTTTCTGAAGAAGAGAAATTTGTTAACATAGAGTATTGATTTAAGTGTCAGGAAGTCGTTTCTGAAAGTATTTGTATGGAGTGTAGCCATGTATGGCAGTGAAACATGGACAATGAATAGTTTGGACAAGAAGAGAATAGAAGCTTTCGAAATGTGGTGCTACAGAAGAATGCTGAAGATTAGATGGTTAGATCACATAACTAATGAGGAGGTATTGAATGGAATTGGGGAGAAGAGGAGTTTGTGGCACAAGTTGACTAGAAGAAGGGATCGGTTGGTAGGACACGTTCTGAGGCATCAAAGGATCACAAATTTAGCATTGGAGGGCAGCGTGTAGGGTAAATATCGTAGAGGGAGACCAAGAGATGACTACACTAAGCAGATTCAGAAGGATGTAAGTTGCAGTAAGTACTGGGAGATGAATAAGCTAGCACAGGATAGAGTAGCATGGAGAGCCGCATCTAACCATTCTCAGGACTGAAGACCACAACAACAACAACAAGTGTAGGAGACTGCTGACCTCAGCTGTTAAGTCCCATGGTGCTCAAAGCCAGATCCATTTGAACCATTTTGAACAACGCAGATCGACTTCCGTCCTGAACAACACCCTCCGCGCACTGCGGATTAAACGCCTTATGAGCTTATCATGTGCTATTGGGATTTATTCAGTACTCTTACGAAGTGACCTCGACCCACAGCTAAGCAAATTAAACTTCAAAAATAACATTCAAATCCACCGTGAGTCAGACCAAAGAACGTACATATTCTTGTGGTCTTGGCTACGAGGATAGAGGTCTCTGATCGAATAATATTACGTTATCTATATTTTGCACTAAAGTGAAAGGGCTTCTACACTATTACGGATATCTGCAGTTTAAAATCATACCACTTTCCACTAGGTGAAAAGAGTAATTAATATTCTCACTTAAAAAATGTCGTACTAATTTCAGTCTCCTTTTTCAAAAGACGCGATAAAATTAGCGTTAAGCACATGAGAAATGAGCATCTCAGCGTCATCCATAGGCATCTCAGGGTCGTTAATTCTTATGAAATTAGTTCTTATATATTATTAATTCTTAATTAATTCTTATGAATTATTAATTAATTCTTATGACATTATTAATTCTTTTGAAAGAATGAAACGAAGTCCTTTGCATTTATATGTTTTTTCACCTTAAAAGAATCATTACTTACAAGAAAAGTCATCCAGAGAAGATGTACAAACGTGAATAGGTACAAGACACTTCTAAGTTACGGCATATACAGGGTGTAAATTTTAAGTTGACAAATCAGAATAACTCGAAAAATAAGTTTCACACTAAAAAATGTGTAGAATCCAAAGTTGATTATTTTCTAGGGGGATATCTGATGGTGCTACAATTAGCCCGCCACCCCAGCCCCCAGGGAGTGGGGTGGCAGACAACTCTAAAATTTCAAATGGGAACCCCTATTTTTTATTGCATAATCAGATTCTACATGAAAAACTACTTACATTTTGTCTTAAACATTTGTTTTGATTCTTGGTAATTTGCGCTGCAATTCAAGAAAATCCATGTTCTCATTTTTGCGTTGAAAATGGTTACAGACATATAAAAAATACTTACTTACTTCGTAAATTTTGATTCGCTAAAACGAAAACTCTCCCTCTCTCCCCATTGGGTGGGGTTTGAGAGAGAGAAATTAGAGTTTTACAAATGTTGACCCAAATATTATCCGAATCTCCGAAAAAAATCATATTTGGGTCAAAATTTGTAAAACTCAAATTTGTCTCTCTCAAACCCCGCCAAAAAGGGAGAGAAGGAGCGTTTTAGTTTTAGCGAATCAAAATTTACGAAGTAAATAAGTATTTTTTATTTATCCATAACTATTTTCCGCCCAAAAATTAGAACAAGGATTTTCTTGAATTACAGCGTCAACTACCAAGAATCAAAACAAATGTTTAAGACAAAATGTAAGTAGTTTTTTATGTAGAATCTGATTATGCAATAAAAATGGGGGTTCCCATTTGAAATTTTAAAGGTGCCTCCTGTCCCACCGCGACGGGGCTGGATGGCTGGCTAATTTTAGCACCAGTAGATGTCTCCCTCAAAAATAATCAACTTTGGATTCTACACATTTTTTCGTGTGAAGCTTATTTTTCGAGTTATTCTGGTTTGTCAACTTAAAATTTACAATAATCATCTTGGGGCTACTGTCGCAGGTTCGAATCCTACCTCGGGCATGGATGTGTGTGATGTGCTTAGGTTAGTTAGGTTTAACGTAGTTCTAAGTTTTAGGGGACTGATGACCTCAGATGTTAAGTCCCATAGTGCTCAGAGCCATTTGAACCATCTTGGGGTTGATGTTCTTTTTTTTTCGTGCTTGCTTTAACAATATGTATGTTTTTGGATAGGGTCGACCTTTAGCAAAACACATTTTTTGTTTGTTAAACCCAGACATGTTTCACTGCAGTTGCAGCATCTTCAGTGGACTTTTATTTTCCATCTGTTTAAGATAAAGAGTGTTCTTTGCTGTTTGTATACATGCAGCTATTAGTTTTTAAATCGTAATTACAGATATTCGAAAAAACACGTAAATTACGAATTCATTCCTTTTTACCACATAGTGTGGTTTTTCTGATGTGTCGTGTTTGTACAGTGACCGTTTTTTACCACAGTTTGTCATCTGCAACCACTTATACCTTAAAGTAGACAAATTGTTTTAGCCAAAATTACCACTTAAAAAACTTGTTATTTCTATGTCTGAAATTATTTGATTCTATGTGTATGTCTATTTACATAATGTTTCACTTACAGTTTCCTTCAAATCATCTTCATCACTGTCAAACACTATATATTCAAATGTCACTGTCACTGTCACTATAACTGTTTCACTGCTTTATTAGCTGTAAAAACAAACATGGCGGGCAGTGGAACAATTGAAGGTGTAAAAATAAGATGGCTGACAGTGGAACAGTTGAAGGTGTTCCTGGCGGTTGTTCTGAATCTTTCAGAGGTGTTTGTAATTTTTTTCTCTTTGTGTGTATGTGTGTGTGTGTATGTGTGTGTGTGTGTGTGTGTGTGTGTGTGTGTGTGTGTCTAAAGGGAGAGAGATAGAGAGAGAGAGAAGACCCAAACATACTGGATAATATACTTGTACCGTTATGTAGATGACATCGTATGCCTTATAGATGAAATACCAAGTCACATCCAACAACTCCACAGTGATATAAACAAAGTACACCCAAAAATAAAATTCACCATAGAAATAGAATACGACAGAAGGTTAAACTTCCTTGACCTCACAATATACAGACACAACAACCAACACCAATTCTCTATATTCTGGAAAGTGACCACCCCCAGCACAGCCATTCACAAAGACTCCAATCATTCAATTACACACAAACTACCTGGCTTCCAATATATGCTACACAGAGTGAATAAAACCCCACTCCCTGAAAACAACTACAAGGACGAATTGCAGACAATCAGACAAATAACAGCAAAGAATGGATATGACACAAAAACTATAGATAAACTGAACCACAAAATTAAAACAAAATTAAAACGGACACCCAACACATAAAAACAAAAGTCTCCTTATCAACTTACAAACACACAGAACCCACTCATGAGCACACATGAACAGGAAACACCCACAATGACAAACAGATGGTTCACTCCCACCTACAACAACAAGGCAATCCACAGAATAGGCAACATACTCAAAAAACAAGGGGTAAAAATAGCCTACAGGACAGACAACTCAACACAGAGAAAACTAAGGACAACCAACACAAGCACAGACAAACACAACACATCTGGTATTCACCAACTAACATACAACGACTGCAAAGCAGTTTATATAGGGCAGACAAGCAGAAACTTTAATACCAGATACACAGAACACAGAAGAGTATTAAAAAGTAACAGCTGTCACTCCGCATTTGCTGAACACCTCATTGACAAGAAACATAACCCAACAAACATCAATACGGATTTAAAAAATCTCAAATGCAGCAACAGACCCCCAAAAAAACTAAGAATTGAAGAAAATTATCACATACAATATGAAACGTCCCCTTAAAACAATTGTACACGACTGTGCTTAAACTGACACACAATATTTTTAGCGCAACGCAATCTGACTATCAAAGATCTCTGCAAAAGAATGGCCCTGAGTAACATTAAACTATACCTTTCAGAAATCACTTACCTCACAAAAATCTTCATTACTCGAACTACTGCAATACAGCGAGCGCCACTATTGCCAGCTAAATAAAAGATTCAAACTACAGAAGGTACTAACTACTGATAGGGATAGTTAGCAAATGAAAGATATTAATAGAGAACAAACAATGTATTTACCTTAATAGTCATAATATATATAGCAGTTCATGACAAATTACAAAACTCCGCCATCTCCCTCCCCACATCCACCACTGCTGGCGGCTCACCTCCAACTGCGCAACGCTACGCGCTGTTCACATCCAGCTGCCGCTGCCCAACACTACAATGGCAGACAACAATGCAAACTAGCCACAGACTGCACACAGCACAGCCAGTGATTTTCGTACAGAGCGCTAAGAAAACCTAAACAGCCTACTTACAACAAAAAGCCATAGTGGAAGGCAAACAAGTGATAAATGAATACGCAGCTCTCTGCAATGGCACTCTGTTCTCTGCCCTCAAGGAATTATTAGACAAGACCAAACCATAGAGCTCTCACTCCCCCCCCCCCCACCATCCCAGCCACCCCCACTCACAGAAACACACACACACACACACACACACACACACACACACACACACACAAAATGAAAATAAAATTAAAATTAAATAAAATAAATCCCTGAACCTACTGCTCTCTGTCTGTCTGACGAGACATGGCACTCCTGGTAATGCAAGAAAAGTTCTCGACTGACCGTCGTACATTACAATCGCTATCACGATACAAATTACCAAATAAGAAGGCGCGTGCTTCGTCAGTTCTGGTTTGATTTGACACACGTCATTTAAAATGTGGTATGTCTCGTAGGTCTGCCATTTTTCCGCGAAGTGGCCGTGAATGTTGGTAAGGTTGAATGGCAGATTGACCACGCCTTGTGGAAGGAAACTCGAAAACACGCAGAGTGCGGAGGCCGAAACATGCGTGATCAATCGAAATAGCTCTGAAGTGGCTATCAGTGTGCCTGAATTTCAGTCCCTGTCTGAAAAGTTGCATAACATTAGCGCTGCTTCTTCAGTCTGCAGTTTCATGTACATAAAATTTGGTCAGAGATGTATGATTTTCAAAAAAGAATTTATTTTCAGCTGTTCTACATTAATTATCTGATTTGTTTCGCCCCTTTTGCAGTACGTCTTCTTGCTTCCCAATACTTGTTCCCTCTCTAGCTCCTACTAGGTTCTCTCTGCTGCTGTGATCATACTTTAATTATGGTTTCAGTTCGCCATCCACTGTATTCCTGAGCTGAGTCTGCCGTAAGCTGTTATGTATGCATTCTTTCACGTATTCCAATAGTTCTCCAATCCATCCTGTCTTCTTTTATCCAGTTGTTCCCTGTTAAACATGTTGTGTTCCATATCGTCTTGCTCAATTAGTTGTCTTCCATCCTCATGATATCCACAGGAAATCTCAGTCTTTTCTTCTGCAGCATGTTTGAAATTAATTCAACACTCCCGCAAATTTCGTGCCTTGAACTACGTATATAGACTTCACCTTGCTTTTTCGTTCCCCAGATGTTTCCCAAGATATCGATTTCCTCCTTCTCCAGATGTATGCAAGCTTTCTTGCCGAAAATCGTTGTCTCCATTGCGTTAGCTCAAGTTGGAATTATTGATGGAGCACATCTGCTTTAAATATATCGAAACTGTGTTGAAAATGTAAAAAATCCAACAGAATAGTGGTTTTAGCCACTATCTGCTTCCTTCCCCACCCTTAAGCGTATCGAAATAGCAATAAAGGAAAAAATCAACCGTGCACCGAGGCGTGCAGCCAGTCCTCAGAAGAATATTTCAGCAAAGAAGACTGGAACATGGAATGGAAGATTGTGCAAGAATGACACGTTACGAATACTGACAGTCTATACAAATTAACTTTGGTATTAGATGAGAGCTGTGACATCATTGAGTACATTAATCATTTAGTTTTCATGAACTCAAATGTCCCGATTAGAGTTACTAGTGACTCTTTAGATATCATGTGACAAACATTCTTCACTAAACAAGCAGTAATTTTATTCCATCTCAAAAAATGTCTACACAACATTACTCTGGAGTATTTGCCACGATCATCCACATGTTACAGGTATACACTTCATTGCTAGATTGAAGGAAGGTGTTGTTAACCAATCCCACAAGAACACAGCTGACATGAAAAAATGTCTGCTCTGCCTGAATATTTCTATCCAGTATCAACCTCATTCCTATCTTTACTATTTTATGTAAGTTAAATATGTAGAACAATTACTTGACTAATTTATGAGTATGTTCATTATATCAGCATCAGCATTATATAATACACAATGTACCCATGTACGTATATATGCATGCATATCTAGCATCCCTTCCTGAAGCACAGGATTAATTGCAGCCGAATTTGGCAAGCATCTTGCTTGCAGTGTGACAATCAGCACTACGGGATTAGAACCTCCTAACTCCCATAGGACTGGAGATCTGGCCAAAAGACGTGTTTGTCAACCCCTCAAGTGTACGCTGCCCTGCACAACAGGGTTTTGTGTGGATGGCATATGGATAGTAAGGGAAAGCGTGATGTGAGCAGCGAAAGAGGGGGAGGAAGAGATGATGATCAGAAAGGGATGAAAGAGGAGGTGATGGGAGACAGAGAGCAGGAGAGGATGGATGGAGAGAGAGAAAGGATGAGATGGACAGATAGAGCGAGCAGGAGGAGTATATGGGCAGAGGTAGGGTGAGAAAAATATGTCAAAGAGAGGCAGTGGGCGAAATGGACTAAGAGGGGAGTGTAGGAGTGACTGAGAGAGGCGAGAGGAGAGGAACAAATAGAGGTAGGAGGATGAAGTGGACAGACAGACGGGGGGAGACAGAGGTGAATACAGAGAGGAGGAAGGAGGCGATTTCTGCAACATATGTGTCGAATGCGTACACCAGCGAAGCTGCTGGCAGAAGTTTAATGTTAACAATATGTGTAAAAGATATAGTGGATGACTTTGAAAGCCCTGTTTGTAGATCATGCGGCTGCCTACTGGTAGGTTTCATCACCGGAAGATTGGAGTGAAATATAGAACAACCTATGGAGCATCTATGATTGGTGCAGAGATGGGCAGTTTGCGCAGAACGAAAATAAATGTAAAGTGCTGCGATAAATAGATAGAGAGATCCCACAGTCTTCAATTAAACTATTGGCGGTATATCACTGGAAAATATAAAAACAGAAAGACATCTAGGAGAAATGTGAAATCATCGCATAAACTAAGCTGCAAGAAAAGCGAATGGCAGGGTTAAGATTCATTAGAAGAGTCACAAGAAAATTTAATTCACCCACGAAGGAAACTCGTTCACACGATTCTTGCGCATTGTCCGGTAGTCTCGGATGCTTACTAGGTACAATAAACCGAGATGCAGAAGACGCACGACGAGGAAAATCAGGGAAATTGGAGCTCATGCTGAATATGAAGTTTTCGACAATCATACTTCCCATGCTGCGTTCGCAGTCGGGACAATTGACGGAGGGATTGACAGCGGGGCAAACGTACCCTACGCTACACACCGAAACACTGCCTGTGTAGCTGTACACTATAGCTGTGCCGAAAAAAATCGTTTTTGTAGCGAATAACTTCCTTCATATACGGTCTTAAGCTGCGATTGCGTGAGAGTACTAATGATTGCCACTAACCACGAGAAAGTAAGATTACGTTTAAATTCTCAAGAGCCTCGTTCATTGCGTTAATGGGGTTTGGCTCAAAATACACTCCTGGAAATTGAAATAAGAACACCGTGAATTCATTGTCCCAGGAAGGGGAAACTTTATTGACACATTCCTGGGGTCAGATACATCACATGATCACACTGACAGAACCACAGGCACATAGACACAGGCAACAGAGCATGCACAATGTCGGCACTAGTACAGTGTATATCCACCTTTCGCAGGAATGCAGGCTGCTATTCCCCCATGGAGACGATCGTAGAGATGCTGGATGTAGTCCTGTGGAACGGCTTGCCATGCCATTTCCACCTGGCGCCTCAGTTGGACCAGCGTTCGTGCTGGACGTGCAGACCGCGTGAGACGACGCTTCATCCAGTTCCAAACATGCTCAATGGGGAACAGATCTGGAGATCTTGCTGGCCAGGGTAGTTGACTTACACCTTCTAGAGCACGTTGGGTGGCACGGGATATATCCGGACGTGCATTGTCCTGTTGGAACAGCAAGTTCCCTTGCCGGTCTAGGAATGGTAGAACGATGGGTTCGATGACGGTTTGGATGTACCATGCACTATTCAGTGTCCCCTCGACGATCACCAGTGGTGTACGGCCAGTGTAGGAGATCGCTCCCCACACCATGATGCCGGGTGTTGGCCCTGTGTGCCTCGGTCGTAACAGTCCTGATTGTGGCGCTCACCTGCACGGCGCCAAACACGCATACGACCATCATTGGCACCAAGGCAGAAGCGACTCTCATCGCTGAAGACGACACGTCTCCATTCGTCCCTCCATTCACGCCTGTCGCGACACCACTGGAGGCGGGCTGCACGATGTTGGGGCGTGAGCGGAAGACGGCCTAACGGTGTGCGGGACCGTAGCCCAGCTTCATGGAGACGGTTGCGAATGGTCCTCGCCGATACCCCAGGAGCAACAGTGTCCCTAATTTGCTGGGAAGTGGCGGTGCAGTCCCCTACGGCACTGCGTAGGATCCTACGGTCTTGGCGTGCATCCGTGCGTCGCTGCGGTCCGGTCCCAGGTCGACGGGCACGTGCACCTTCCGCCGACCACTGGCGACAACATCGATGTACTGTGGAGGCCTCACGCCCCACATGTTGAGCAATTCGGCGGTACGTCCACCCGGTCTCCCGCATGCCCACTATACGCCCTCGCTCAAAGTCCGTCAACTGCACATACGGTTCACGTCCACACTGTCGCGGCATGCTACCAGTGTTAAAGACTGCGATGGAGCTCCGTATGCCACGGAAAACTGGCTGACATTGACGGCGGCGGTGCACAAATGCCCTCTCGCAGTGTCCGGAGCAAGTATGGTGGGTCTGACACACCGGTGTCAATGTGTTCTTTTTTCCATTTCCAGGAGTGTAGCTTAGTCACGAGAGGTGATTAGCATGGACACACAAATCTCAAATCCCGAACAGGCTTGTAATCTTAAGACGTCAAGAGTTTTCAAAACGGTGCACACTCTGAAAAGTGACTAATATATTTCAAGAACACCAATAGTCTCAACAAGAATTTTAACGCTTTGTTGCAGTAATGACGATCGTTAGTAAAATCCAACTACACAATTTGGTGGCTTCTAGTGGGAATCAAATAAAATTTTCATCGGAAGTCATGTCTCACAGTTTTCGAATTATGAGAGCAAACACGTGAAACAATACATTCCTCTGAGTCATGTCTGCTAGCTGAACAAATACAGTAATTTACAGCGACTATTGTAATTGTAATTGTATTTGTGCTAAGCGATAAACGGAAAACAAAGTATCCTCACGTGACGTAACACAGCCTGTGTCTGTCCACAGACCGATGAGAAGCATCCTTCTCCATCATGAAACAGTATTCACTACCGTGCTTTGTTTCCAGGTTAGTACGTTACAAACACAACAATTAAATCACAGTAAATTACTGTCACAGAAACAGCAGAATGCAACACATTGTGTTTCATATTTCCCGTCCTAGTTGAAAACAATGGTTCCGGATATGAGGTCGTATTCAAAACATACGTTTCAGCCGTGAATACAACTCACGTGTGTTCCCAACGTAAACTTAGAAATATATGCGTATATTGTGAGTGTGAACTCTACTGATGGACATTCGCCCTACTCTCTGTAATGTTGGATGAACATTGGCATAATTAACTCATAATCTGGAGTTTCTCGTGCGGGAATTCGGTAACGAAGAATACATAGAACTATATTGAGATATTGTTGCCACGAATTACAGGTTCTATTGATGAGCTTACACATACAACAATAATAGAGTACGTTACACCAAAGCGTGCAACAACGTACCAACAGCAAACAGTAAAAGCAAGATAATGGTGTATATAAATATTCATGCTTCTTCATTGATTGTATTACTGATCAAAAGTCGATGTTGATTTCATCAATCTATGACGCACATTCGGTACCGTACAATTTCATTTTCCGAGAGTCTGAATAGAGACGTTTACAAACTCTTTTGTGATTATGGCAGTCCACATCCTGAACAGTTATAAAAAAAGTCATTTTTGTGCAGTAAGAAAATAAGTATTGTTAAGTATGGCGACAGAGGTCTACTTGTTTCTCTTGATAGTTATTACATTATTTATTTAACTATCCTGGCGAAATTAGGGCCGTAAAAACATCTCTTACATCCAGTTGAGCTTTATGTTTTACATTACATTCATTATGACATGAGTATTACAGGAGATGTTACATTTTGTATGGAATCTAACCTAGTTCTGAAAAAAGGAATACAACAGCTACAGATAGAGTATATTAGAAAACATACAGTTTACAGACCAAAATAACAAAAATAATTTATTGTCAGTTAGACCATAAGAACAGAAGATGCGAAAAAATAAATTGGAGAAGCAGAGAAAGGGGAACGTACAGCGTGATATATCATGAAGCCAGGAGAAAAAATATACGACCTTAACAAAAAACGAAAAGGGAGAGAAGTGTAGCCAAGAGGAGGAATGAGTAATTGCTCCACTGTAGTTTCTTAGTTAGTTAAGTACCTGGTTACCCAGTTGCACCTCAGATATGCCAAATAATACAACAATAAAATATAATTATAGGTATCAATTATTGAAACATAGTATTACTTTAACAAGTCATAGTTACAAAATACTAACACGAATTATTTACGAAGAATAGAAAAGCTGGAAGAAGCTGACCTCAGGGAAGGTCAGATTGGGCTCCGAAGAAATGTAGGAACATGTGAGGCAATACTGACGCTAAGACAGGCTAAAGACAGGCTAAAGAAAGCTATACCGACAAACCTATAGTATTTGTTGATCTAGAGAAAGCTTTTGTAAATATTGACTAGTCTACACTCTATCTAAAGGTAGCAGGGGCAAAACATACTGGAAGTGTCAGACGCGTTTCGGTATTTGAGCAGTAAAATAACTAATGATGGTCGGAGTAAAGAGGGTTTAAAATTCAGACCGGCACAAGCAAGTAAAGGACTATCGGAAATTAGGAATTTTTATCATGTAACATTATGTCAAGTGTAAAGAAGTCTTTCTGAAGGTGTTTGTGTGGTGTGTAGCCTTATATGGGTATTAAAAGTGTATAATATGCAGGCCAGACAAGAATAAAAGCTTTTTAAATGTGGTGCTAAAGAAGAATGGTGGAGATTTGTTGGCTAGATCGAATAACAAATGCAGAGGCACTACTTTCAGCTGGAGAAAAAAGAAATGTATTGTACAACTTGACTAAAAGAAGAGAACAGTTGACAGCAAACACACCATGGCATCAAGAAGCTTTCAGTAGAATACTGGCGGGATGTATTGATGGGGGGCGGGGGGAAATGCATAGAAACACCGACTCTCTAATACAGTAAGCATGTTCAAATGTATGCACACTATGTGATTAAAAGTATGTGGACACCCCCAAAAACATACATTTATCATATTACGTGCTTTGTGCTGCCAGGTACTCCATATCAGCGATCTCAGTAGTCATTAGACATCGTGAGAGAGCAGAATGGGACGCTCCGCGGAACTCAGGGACTTCGAACGCGATTAGGTGACTGGGTATCACATGTGCCATGCGTCTGTACGTGAGATTTGCACACTTCTAAACATCCCTAGTTCCACTGTTTCCGATGTGATAGTGAAGTGCAAACGTAAAGGGACCCATCCAGCACAAAAGCGTACAGGCCTACCTTGTATATTGACTGACAGAGACCGCTGACAGTTGAAGAGGGTTCTAATGTGTAATAGACAGACATCTATTCAGACCATCACACAGGAATTCCAGACTGCGTCAGGATCCACTGTAATATGACAGTTATCTGGGAGGTGAGAAAACTTGGATTTCATAGTCTAGTGGCTGCTCCAGTAAAAGCCAAACGACGCCTCGCTTGATGTAATGAGAGTAAAAACTGGATGATTGAACAGTGGAAAAACGTTGTGTGGAGTGACGAATCACGACACGCAATGTGGCGATCTGATGGTAGGGTGTGGGTATGGCGAATGACTGGTGAACGTCATCTGTGCTGTGTACATAGTTCCGCGTAGTCAGTGCGTACACAACTTTCCCACTAGAGCGCGCCCCGCTAAGCACAACAGCGCAGGCGCAGCGCTTGTCCACCTCCCCTTACTACGAGATGGCGCTGCCTTAGAGACAGACCAAATTCTGCTTCCGCCGATCCGCGTATTAATATGTAACGCAGCCAATGAGATTGCTGCTAACGTAGAACCTTTTCTCCTCGCGGATCACACACGCACAGTGATATCTGAATGTGCGAGGTATTATAACGAGTGTGCAGACCTCCGATCAGTCAGTCTGCATTTGTCTGTAGTCAAGTTTCAGTCTGCGCCTAATAAGATTATCATATTCCTGTACATCGCCATGAAGATAAATGTATAGACGCTTTGTGAAGTATCAGCGATATGTGAGACTAAGATTAACGTACCAAGCCCAAAGGAACTTCAGATTGGCAATTGTAAATAGCATCCAGAATCAAGTTACGTAATGTTTATGCTTGTTATTATTTTAATAAATGTGTGTGAAAATTAATCAAGTTCTGTTCAAAGTTGGTCACCGTCAATCTGCTACTCTAAAGGTACGTTGTCCAAGACGCGACGCACACTAGCGACTGCGACGGGTCGCTACGTGACGTCAGAAGTTGCTTGCTGGCGCATGCGCAGTTCGAGTTTGGGATGCGACGCGCGACTGCTGCGGCAGCTGCCGCAGCACTGCACCATTGAGCAGTGTTGCGACGGGAGTCGCACGACACAAAGACGTACGGCTGCCAGAAAGACGTCGAGCCAGTCAAGGAAAACTGAAATGAGCCACTCATAGGATGTGATTTTCTGTGAGCTGGTCTCGCAACATCCTTGCCTTTACGATTTGAAGAACCCTAAATATAGAGACACTATGTTCAGATACAGAATTTGCGAAGAAATTGGTGCACAGTTGAAACTGGCAGATGAGTGAAATATATAATATTTTCCCATTAATGCAAATTTTTCAGGCCTGTTATGAAAATCAGTATAATCCATGCAGATGTAGAATTAGAATGATGAAAATGAACTTGAAGGTCAATTTTCGCATTACTCTTTTTTGTGACGATAAAAATTGAAAACGTCAAGTACATTATAAAATGAACAATCTAAAGTACAACGAGAAAGTTACATTTTACAGTACCTTCTAGTTGTGAAAAACCACCACCAGATTGTTGTACAGCTTTCTGTAATCAATAGATGCTCGTTTTTAAGGAAGGCGTTTCTCAACAGATTGCGCAAACAGTATGCTGCAATAAGTAATTTGTCACATTCGCTTCAATTCATTGGTAGAAGATGGTGCTCAAAAAACTTGTGCGAAAAGTGCACTACTGTTTTACAAGGCCCTTCTGGTCTGACACAGTTCACAATTGAAATTCGTCTTTTGTAAATCCTGGAGTCATCTTTTGAGTGCAGCTTGGCAAGATTAAATGTTCATGTCATCCATAACGATGTATGCTGTCAGAATATAAGAATATGGAAGTTCATTTGGATGGGAAAAAAGACTCAGTCGGCTATGAAAGTTGCCTTAGCTTGTTCCAAAAGTTTCTGCATGGGAGAAACTGACAAGTATAATTTGGGGAAATTTTGTGAACAAGCACGGACATTAGTTCTTCCACATTTCTGCCAATGTATACTGTAGACGTTCAGAATGAAAATTCTAGAGATGTTTAAGGTGCAACCCTATCTTGTTGTCAAGAACTTGAAACAATGCAATGACGCAAGCGTGCGCTTATTGTTAATAAACTTATCTTTCATTGGAATTTTAGGTGAAATGTGCAAAAACAGATGGAGGAATATTCGGGACTCGTATCAGAGAAATAAACGAGAAAGAAAGCTTGGAACAGGTTCAGATGCCTCAGCAAAACCACGAAAATGGGTTCTGCTTGATCACTTGGGTTTAAGAAACCTACATTTCGTGGCATTTTAAATGAAATTGTCAAGAGCATATGGAGAAATATTAGTAACTCATACCGGAGAAATATGACATAAAATGGTTTCATTAGGTCCAAATGTGTCAGCGAAACAAAACAAATGCATTCTCTATCGTGTGATGACCACACGATTCTCGTTGCGCGTCGATAGAACTGGCGGCTAGTCGCGACGCTCCCGGAGATATATGAGTCCAAATCTCGGTAACGGAGTTCGATATCATTCTGATCTCAACTTTAAAAATAATTTCAATATGTTAGCTTCTTTTCATCGGCAACGATGTATGGCCTAACGTAAACCATACGTAAAGTAGCCAGCGACCACATTTTTCACTGTACACAATTCAAATTTTATGCAGTAGGTTACTTGTAAATTAAGTATCGGGATAACTGTGACGAATATCGGAAAAATAGACACCTCATTATCAAGCTGTGATGTGAAACTGTAAGATACGCAAACATCAATTTTTTGTGCCTTTTACTTTCCTCACAATTGATAGAGAAGTAATATAAAGCGAAAAAAACACGCAAAACCGGAAGAGATACTTTTCAATTTTTTAAAGTAAAAGGAGAATCTGTATCGAAAAACTAACTCTGGGAGCCGATGTAACTTTGTTGCATTAACATACAGTATTTTTTACAGCAAGAAAATAGGAATTCTTAATTTTCTTATGTATTTGAATCCGCCGCCGCCGACCGCAGCTTGGGAAACGGCGACGACTCCAGTCGTCTTGCGGCCGTGTCGCCGTCTGCCAGGGTGGGAAAAGAGGAGGGGGCAGCGTCGCAGTCGCAGCCAACTGTCGCGTCTTGCACAACGCACTCTCAGCGTGCAAGTGGAATTTCTATCGTCTGACCTAACGGCAGAAGATAAACACGCCACGATAAGACCACGAGACATATTGCTGACACTCGCCTACTTCGTTAGAGCGACAAGTCAAATAATCTGATGGTGTGTGTACCGAAGGTCTTACAGTACGCACACCACAATCTGCCAGCATGTGTAGTGCCAACAGTAATGTTCGGAGGCGCTAGTGTTATGGTGTGGTCGTGTTTTTCATGGAGGGGGCCTGCACCCTTTGTTGTTTTGCATAGCACTATTACAGCACAGGCCTACATTGATGTTTTAAGCAAATTCTTGCTTCCCATGTTGAAGAGATATTCGGGAATGGTTATTGCATCTTTCAACACTATCGAGCACCTGTTCGTAATGCACGGCCTTTGGCAGAGTGGTTACACGACAGTAACATTCGTGTAATGGACTGGCCTGCACAGAGTCCTGACCTGAATCCTACAGAACACCTTTGGGTTGTTTTGGACCGCCGACTTCATGCCAGGCCTCACCGATGGATTCTATAGCTCTCCTCAGTGCAGCACTCCGAGAAGAATGAGCTGCCATTCCCCAAGAAACGTTCCAGCACCTGATGGAATGTATGACTGCGAGAGTGAAAGCCGTCATCAAGGCTAAGGGTGGGCCAACACCATATTGATTCCAGCATGGAGGGCGCCACGAACTTGTAAGTCATTTTCAGACAGGTGTCCGGATACTTTTGATCACATACTGAAGGTTATGGTAGTTATGCTATCACAGGATGGGCTAGCATTGAGAGTTGCATCAAACCAGTGTTTGAACTGAAGATCATAACAACAACGTAGTTAATTACATGCCTAGTTAACATGAAAACTTACGTTTCACTATTTATTCACATCTTATCATGCGTCATTGCACACACTGCTGCGCACTACAAACATATCCGTACTGCTCTCAGCCGGCCGTGGTGGCCGAGCGGTTCTAGGCCCTATAGTCTGGAACCGCACGACCGCTACGGTCGCAGGTTCGAATCCTGCCTCGGGCATGAATGTGTGTGATGTCATTCGGTTAGTTAGGTTTAAGTAGTTCTAAGTTCTAGGGGACTGATGACGTCAGCTATTAAGTCCCATAGTGCTCAGAGCCATTTGAACCATTCATACTGCTCTCAGAACCATGATGAAGCCCCTATCTCTCGATTACATTGTTTGTGCATCCACATTTATCTCTGAGTTCACATCCCTCTATAGCGAAGAAGTTGAGCTCGGGAGGTGAAAGGAGTTTAGTGTATTTCATCACAGAAATAAGACACACAATTTTCCCGTAATTCATTACACTCTGAGGATTGAAAGACGTCAAGTTCTTAGGGCTGGCCTCCTCGAATTTTAATTACAGTTATGAGGTTTAGTAAAGTGGGCTGTCATTGGTTGCATACTGCTTGCCTAGGTATGTAGTAAGAGTGGGTAATTGAAGTTGAAGGGTATTCCTTTTATTGACTAATTTTTTTCTGATCTGTTGTGTTGCCGCTCTGTGGAAGAGATACGCTGCTCGGACAGGTACTGCAGGATGTGCCTTAATGAGCTGGAGTTCTGGGAAGACGAAAGCACCCGGCTGCGAGTACAATGGCAGAGAGGACGTGTGAGTTGGTGGGCATTTCCACGTCGTGGGAGAGGGTTTTGCAAGGCTCAGGGCGACGGGGAGTCACAAAGCCACCACCAGCGTCCTGCTGTTAACGAAGTATCATGTATTGTTCCCAATGCTAGCCAGAGAGATTTTTTTACAGCCTTAGGGCTCTTTGGAACAATGGGCCACCGCCCGCAGGGAGAGAAACATATTTGAAACCTATAGGTATTTGCATGCAAGTTGGCTTAAGTCTTTCTATTAGAGAACCTTATCTACTAGCAATGTAACACGTTTCTCCTCAGAATCAGCCCTACGTTGCTGAGTGCTCAACCACATCGGTGTACTTTTTGGGATGTTTGGTTTCCCTTGCCAAGCGATGTCCTGCGCGTGTTGAAAAAAATCATCGTTATTGGGAATCAGACATGGAGTCTGAAGACGCACTGAGGGCTGTCAGTATTTTTTGGCGACAAGTCACTCTACTGGAGGAGTGACTTAGGTCCGTCTCCTGGAGGGAGAACGTGCGTCATTTTTTTGATTACGTGACTTGTAGAGAAATCCTGCTGCATGGGATTGTCAGTTTGAATTTTTCGAGGTGCTGCATGCAGTGCGCTTTCAGAAGAAGTGTTTTTGGAGAGAAGTTTCGGAGAATTCGTCCAGAGGCGACGTATCCTGAAGACTGGAGAGTTCACCCAGGGGCAGCGATTGAGGAGGAGTCCAATGTTCAAGGGTGAGTATGGGAACCCAGGTCGCAGACCTGCATATTTTGCACTGCTGAGCAAAGGGTTCACTCACGAAGGGCAGCTCTCTGTCGTGAGAACCTTTACAGCTCCGGCTTACAGCGAATTTCCCGTGGTATTTTATGCCCTCAAGGGTCTGTTCTTTCGGTTTGTAGCAGGTGTTGTTCAATTGGTGCATGGAGCACAGTCTCACCGGTTAGTGGTTCACAATGACTGTCACTTAAGACAGATAGCGTTAATGTTCAAACTCGGAGAGGGCGGCGTTGTGTAGGGAAGTCCAATCCTTCACGCCAACATTGACAATCGACCATTAGTACTTTTTTGGAGATGAATTTTTGTATTGTTGTTTTGGAACAACATACTCCATGCACATTTCTTTTGCAATAAATTAATCTTATCGATGAACAAACTTTTTCATTTCGATTAAGAATGTACATTGAGAATATACCATTTGAGACTGTACCTTCTTTATTTAATAATTTATTGGTCTTTTTCTGTGAGATATTTGATATTATTTGTTATTTTAGCACATATGTGAGGAGTCATTATCACAAGAAATTCCCACATTATTATACCACCATGTCATCATACCACCATGACACGTGAATGAAAAAAAAAATTATCAACCCTTCTCTTTTTGTCAACCTTTACTTTCCGGTATTTAACTAATCCTTTTCTAAATAGTTTGTATTTCCCAAAGCCTTTTCATACCATTACTCACAAAAGGTTTCTAGTCAAATTGCATTCCTATGGAGTATACTCTCACTTGTGCGACTGGATTCGCGATCTACTGCCGGAGAAGTCACACCTCGTAGTAACTGATGGAAAGCCATCTAGTAAAACAGAAGTCCCAATTAGAGGTGTTACAGGCCTTCTGCTGCTTCTAATCTATATATATGATTTGGAAGGCAGTCTGAGCAGCCATCTTAGTTGTTTGCAGATGATTGTGTCATTGTCCGTCTAGAAAAGTCATCAGAATATCAAAACCGATTGCAAAAGGATTTATACGAGATATCAGTATGATACAAAAAGAGGCAGTTGATCCTAAATATTGAGAAGTTTGAGGTCATACACATGAGTATTAAAAGGAACCCGTTGAATAACGGTTACACGATAAATCACACAAACCTAAAAGCTGTTAATTCACCTAAATACCTAGGAATAAGAATTACGAACAATTAAAAATGAAACGATCATTTAAATAATGTGGTGAATAAGGTGAATCAAAGTCTGCGTTTTATTGGTAGAATACTTAGGTGATGCAATAAATGCATTAAAGAGACTGCCTACATTACGCTTGTGCGTCCTATGCTAGAATATTGTTGTGCGGTATGAGATCCTTACCAGATAGGATTTAGGAAGACATCGAAAAAGTTCAAAGAAGGGTAGCTCGTGTTGTATTATCGAGAAATAGGGGAGAGAATGTCGCGGACATGATACGTGAGTGGCGGTGGCAGTCATTAAAAAAAATTTTGTTTTAATTTGCAGCAGACCTTTTCACGAAATTTCAATCTTCAACTTTCTCCTTCGAATGCCCAATTATCTTTTTCATACCCACCTATATAAGGAGAATTGATCATTGTAATAAACATGAGAGAAATTAGAGGGCGCACCGAAAGATTCAAGTGCCCTTGTGTCCCGCGCGTTGTTTGAGAGCTGAACGGTAGAGGAATAGAGTAAAGTGGTTCGATGAACTCTCTGCCAACCACTGAAGTTTGAATTGCAGAGTAGTCATGTAGCTGTCGATGCAGATGTCTTATTTGAGATGTATGCTGAAACTACATTTCTTAAACATATTTATTTTAGGTATCTCTTTCGTTTCCTTGGTAAGTATCTTGTAGAGATTGATTGCCTCACAGGTCATACCCATTTGATCTAATTCTTTAGTTTTCTTCGTACGTTACGTCTGACTTTCTTCCCCACGTTTACTATTATAGCTGTTATACTGAGAACGATTACAGATACTGTTTATTAATGTGGATAATGGCCTGACATATAGAAATGATTCTACATGTTATTTTTTTGATAGTAAAATTGTAAAGAGGACAAAATTAAGCATTTCGGTAGTTTCGTAAAGCAGTTGAGCATTGAATACTGGTTAGGAGGGTAATTTATTCCAGTGGCTGACAGCAGCGATGGACAAATAGTTGGAGAAAGTTAATATTTTCCCTTGGGCACAGTTGTGGTACGAGGTAAGCGAGACATTGTGCCGCGATTATGATCACATTGCAAGTAGTTAACCTGCCTTTCGAGGTAGAAACTGACTCACTAAATAATGAGTAGGTCAGTCATGTATCTTGAGTGGTCAGTCACTGGGCAAAAAATTAGTGATATCAAGAGAAATCATCACAAGTATCATTTAAGACCGTGTACTTCCGCTCCTCGTCTTGAAAACCGCTTGGATTCGGTAAGGAAGTTATTTACCAAGGTTTTGCAGGTACGTCGTATCCAGGTTAAGCCACTATCTGAGAATTTGATCGCGTAGTTTCACAAAATTTTATTTTTCTTAAAATGCGTGTAAGAGTACTCTTTCTCATGAATTGGAAGGTACGCAACAGACTTGCAATTGCGACTTATTCTGTTAATTAATACATGTGGTCATTTTCGTCATTCGTAAACCAGATGATAACACGACTCTTAAAAAATTTTCATTCAGACTGGTTGATTTACATTGAACTATCTACAACAGTATACGATCAGTACCTTTACGTTACATTTTCTTTGCCATCGATGCCGTGTTTTTGAAAGCCTGTGTAGACAGCGTACTTTAATAAATTGCCATGATACGACTATACACGTATACCTCAAGCAACATATTATTCCCCACGCAATATTCCTGCTACATTTTCTGTACTAATAAATGATACTATGAATTCTAGGAAGTGAACAATAACAGTGCGCATGACATCCTTAATATAACACAGTTATTAACTGTTATATGTTATCTCAGCCACTTAAAAAAGACTTAATTTTTCTACCATCTCGAAACAGGAACAAATATCGTCAAACTAGAGAGAGCGCTTCAAGGAGTTACGGCATATAGAAAAAGGAAATGAGAAACTGGGATAGAAATATATAGCAGACCAAGAAATGCAAAAAGTACTATTCAAAGATGAAATACAGATAATGAAAAGACAACAAAGTCCCAGTGAACTAATAAAGTGTAAACATTTTGAAACAAAAGAAGAAAAGTATAAAATAATGCAATAAACAATGAGGAGAAAAATGTGTACACAGTAGAGAGTGCGAGTACTGCGACCACGGTGGAAAATAAAAAGACAAGACTAACTGAATTAAGTACGTGAGTATTATGCTACTGAACTATATGGAGTCTGTTCTGTTGAAATAAAAGAAGTACACAAAATGACCAACAGATGATACAAAAGCAATAACAAATGGTCAACATGTCAGCTTCCATTCATCAACAAAATCTGTCGACAAAAGACAATTTTGTGAACAGTAATGTACAGCATTTCAGTAGGTACGGTGAGAAATTGCCGTCGGATGTTGTCTTTTAGCATCCCTAATGAGATCGAACGATCGCAGTAGACATGCGACTTCAGGTAATCTCACAACCAAGAGTCGCACGGATTGTGGTCTGGGGAGTTGGGAGGCCAAGCATGACGGACGTGGTGGCTCAGCACGTGATCCTCACCAAACGATGTGCGTTAGACATCTTTCTTACGTGTAGCAATATGGGATGGAACGCCATCCTCGATACAAGTCGTGCTTTCCGGCAGGTGTTTAGCAGCCTTGCTAGGGAAAAAATCTGACTCCCTTGGTAACTACAGCTCGTTTTAATACACGATTTTCATGCGGCGTCACTGACATGTTGCTGTCCAGAGCCATCTGTGGGCCAGTTTTTGCACTCTTTTTCGGTTTCAATAAAACCTCATATCCTTTCGGGCGTATGCGTCAATTCTTACCTCTCTTCCTACATTACTCCGCGATCTAGTGCATTGTAGTTTTAAGTCACCCTGTATATAAACTCAGGGAAAAGAATATCTCGGTATTGACTTCTGCTTGTTAAAAAACTACTTTCTTGATATCATATATTGCAAAGTGTACTGTATAACTCCTGTGCTGATGATGAAGAAATGGTAACATCAATAACAGGCTTTCTATTTTCAACTGATAAACAAGGGTGTTTCGGATGAAGTATGCCATGTCATACCATGGACTTTCCTTTTTTGAAAGCATTGCATTTTCACATTCTTCTTTTGCAGAGTAGGTATTTTTAAACAGATATTTCAGATGGATGAGTATGGGATACTTCGATCATACTGCATTTGCAGGTCTTACACGCCTTCATTTGAAGCAATGTTTCAGCAACATTTTCCAAATAAAAAAACTCGGTTGTATGTATTGGAATTACATGGAACGGGTGCATAACTTCAGCTGATTCAACAATTTTGTGTGAATCTTGCGGAACAATGGCTTTGCTTACCTCTGTAATTGCAAAATCTCTGTCCCAGCTCAAAAAGCAGAACTCACCAAAAATTTGTGTGTTACCTCTCCAGAGCGCTTCATGGAGCAGACCTTCATGCACGCCACTTGGCGCTCTATTGGGTAACACTGCTTGGCGCAAAGACCATGCGCCATCTAGTAATGAATGTTTGAAACATTTTCTCCATGATTTGGCACTTACAGGAAATCTACGAACGTTTTCCATTTCCAATCTTCCGTTGTTTTATTATAATTAACTTTTGAAACTAAACATTATATACAACTGAATACTGTAATTTACTGTAATTTTCACAACAATGTGTTGTATATAATAATTTTGACAATAACATGTTTGAAAAGTTGTAAATAATATTTTGCAAAATTCGTTGGCTGTGTCACGTATAGGGATGACTAACAGAAGAGAAAACCTACAAAAAGTCGCTTTGGCGTAATGCAAAATCTTCTGAAAATAACTTGGAAGAGTATGTTGGACGACAAAGCTGGTAAATGGTAGATTGTGCCTGAACATCTCCCTTTCATTACTTTATTTCGTTGCACTATTTTATGCAGCGGAGTTGTACAAGTGGGAGACAGAACACGGCAGATGTGGAATAAGACCATTAAGCTTTATGTGAACATATTACTGTCTTATAAAGTGAATTTTTTTTCGTTATGACATAGGGAAGTGTAATAAACAAACATCCAAACTACTTACGAATGGAAACACTAACAGAGACTGTTCTAGTGAGGTTGCTGCAACTGCAGACTAGTTTAAGAGATTACAGAACAAGTGAACAGACAATGTGCACAAACAGTTCTCACTTATGATACTGAGAGACAGACCGACTAAGGTAAAAATTATTTAAAAAAAACTGGAATTTGCTTAACGAGGTACACATATTGAGAATTACTAAGAGAAGCAGGAATGCATAACAAATCTATCAGTAAATGAAGTGTAGTGGAAAACGTGATCACATCTGTAGTAAAGCTGGTAAGACGAGCAAGAACACAAATGGGTGACAGGGGATCCCAGGAAGTATATTGCTGAATTCCAAAATATACGAAAATACCCAGCAAAAGTCTTTTAGGTGATACTAGAAAACATCATCGGGGATCTGCAAAACCTATCATCTTCAGGTGGAGAAAAAACAGCGATTTTAATATTTACCAAAAATTTTCACAGTCTTAATTGCAAGTAGGTAATAGCTGTTTTGAGATTTAAATACCTTCAGGCTTTAGGAAAAAAGTAAAAATTCCAGTTACAAAACAATAAGTGGCAGTTGGGAGTGAATAATAAATCGTGTGATTAATCAATCGTGATTGCAAATTACTAACACCAATTCTTCACAGAAGAATGGAAAAACTGGTAGAAGCCGACCTGGGGGAAGATTAGTTTTGATTCTGGAGAAATGTAGTAACACGTAAGGCAATATAGGAACACGTAAGACAATACTGACCCTGCGGCTTAGATTATAATATAGGTTAAAAAAAGACAAACGTAAGTTTACAGTATTTGTAGTCTTGGAGAACGCTTTTGACAGTGTTGAGCGGAATACTCTCTTCTAAATTCTGAAGATAGCAGGAGTGAAATAGAGGGCTTGGTTCAAATTACTCTGAGGACTATGGGACTTAACATCTAAGGTCATTAGTCCCCTAGAACTTAGAACTAGTTGAACCTAACTAACCTAAGGACATCACACACATCCCTGCCCGAGGCAGAATTCGAACCTGCGACCGTAGCGGTCGCGCTGTTCCAGATTGAAGCGCCTAGAACCGCTTGGCCACCCAGGCCGGCTAAAATAGAGGGAGTGAAAGGTTGTTTGCATACTGTACACAAACCAAACAGCAGTTGTAAGAGTGGAGGGGCATAAAAGGTAGGCAGTGGTTGAGAATGGAGTAAGGCTTATCGCTTATACCCAGCGTTATTCAATCTATACATTAAACAAGAAGTAGAGGAAACCAAAGAAAAATTTGGAGTAGGAATTAAAGTTTGGGAGAAGAAATAAAAAGTTAGAAGTTTACCGATGACATTGTAATTCTGTCTGAGACAACAATGGACTTGGATGAGCCGTTGAATGGAATGGACGCTGTCTTGGAGTGAGGATATTAGATGAACACCAACAGAAGAAAAACAAGGATAATGAAATGTAGTCAAATTAAAGCATGTGATGCTGAGCGAAAGTAGTAGATGAATTTTGCTATTGGGGCAGCAAAATAACTGATGGTGGCCGAAGTGGAGAGGATATAAAATGTACACTGTCAATGGCAAGAAAAGCATTTCTGACGAAGGGAAATTTGATAACATCGAATATAAAATTAAGTGATTGGAAGTATTTTCTCGATATATTTTTCTGGAGTGTAGTAAGGCATGGACGATAAGCAGTTTAGACAAGAAGAGAACAGGTGCTTTTGAAATGTGGTGCTACAGTAGAATGCTGAAGATTAGATGATTAGATCATGTAACGGAGCTACTGAATAGAAGTGGGGAGAAATGAAATTTGTGTCCCAAACTGACTAGAAGATCCGATCGGTTTATAGGACACATTCTGAGACATCAAAGAATTACCAATTTAGAACTGGGGGGAAAGGGGGTAGGATAAAAATCGTAGAGTGTGGAAAAAGAGATGAATACAGTAAGCAGATTCAGATGTACGTACACTGCAGTAGTTTTTTGGAGATGAAGAAGCTTGCACAGGGTAGAGTAGCATGGAGACCTGCATCAAACAAGTCTTAGGACTGAAGACGACAACAACAACAACCATATGGTGTATGGAGTAGGCCTTTATTCAGTTAACAGATAACAGATGGCAGAATCTAGGTGGCTAACGATGATCGTGAATAATGTAACTTCGTACATACCCGCACCCCCGACTGATATTTATATGATTACAGTTGCACTTGTGTGTGACAGGTAGAATGGCCACCAGAATGCATTAGTGTTGTTCGTGTCTATTGTTGTTACCAGACCTGATAGGGTATATAAGAGATGTCATCAGATGGTGAGTGATCACTGTGAAGAACACGGACATGCTGTGTACACGTGTGAGACAGCATTATAAGCACTGTCAGAGTCTGAGAAATGTCTCATTGTTGATCTCCATTTGGCTGGCTGGTTGACTTGTGAACTGTACATGTCTGAGGGGCATACGGGTGTGACGGTGGCCTGATGCTGGATTGCATGGGAACGTGAGGCCATGCATACTCGTCATGGCTCCGGTCGATCACATCTCACCACCACAATGGAGGACTGCCGTATTGTGGTCAAAGCATATTGTAACCCTTTCACATCTGCGCTTACCATCTGAGAACAAGTAATGTGCTTCCTGCACCATCCTGCGTCATCCTGCGCCATTCGCCATAGACTAACAGCAAACGGACAAGGAAATTACCGTCCAATGTATACGCTGCCGCCGGACGATGTGGCAGAGCGGCTCTAGGCCTCGGGCATGGATGTGTGTGATGGCCTTAGGTTAGTTAGGTTTAAGTAGTTCTAAGTTCTACGGGACTGATGACCTCAGGTGTTAAGTCCCATAGTGCTCAGAGCCATTTGAACCATTTTATACGCTGCCGTCAACATCACAACACAAACGTCTGCGTTTGTACCGGTACTGTGACCGGAAGGTTCGACGCTGAATCGCGGTTATGCACTACTCTGGATCACCACCGTCGGAGAGTATGGCGGCGACCTGAAGAGTGATTTGTGAGAGACACAGCGACGTTGTGGTGTGGGGAGCCATAAGGTATGACGCTCGGTCACAACTGGTAGTGATGGACGGAAATCTGACGACACAACGGTACGCCACGGATATTCTGCGTCATCATGTGCTACCTCTACATCTACATGTACATATAATCCGAAAGCCACCGTACGATGTGTGGCGGAGGGTACCCCGTAACGCTAATAACGATTTCCTTTCCTGTTCCACACGCAAACAGAGCGAGGGAGAAACCAGTGCGTATATGCCTCCGTATGAGCCCTAATTTCTCGTATAATCTTCGCGGTCCTTACGCTCAATGTGTGTTGGCGGCAGCAGAATAGTTTGACAGTTACTTTCAAATGCCAGTTCTCTAAATTTTCTCAACAGTATTCCTCGAAAACAATGTTACTGTCCCTTATTGATTCCCATCAGAGTTCCCGAAGCATCTCCGTAACACTTAGTGTTGGTAGAACTCATGGGTAACAAATCCAGCAGCCCGCCTCTGAATTGCTTCAATGTCTTCCTTCAGTCCGACTTGGTACAGTTACCAGACGATCGAACAGTACTCAAGAATATGTCGCACCAGCGTCCTATATGCGGTCTCCTTTACGAGTAAACCACTCTTTCCTAGAATTCTACCAACTAACCGAAGTCGATCATCCACCTTCCCTACCACCTTTCTCACATGCTCGTTCCATTTCATATCTCTTTCCAACGTTATGCTCAGATAATTAAACGACTTGACTGTGTCATAAAGGTCATTAGTAATATTGTATCCGAATATTACACGTTTGTTCTTCCTACTCATCTGCATTAACTTACATTTTTGCGCATTTAGAGCTACCTGTCATTCCTTACACCAACTAGAAATTTTGTCTAAATCTTTTTGTATCTTCCTACAATGACTCAACTTCGATACCTTACTATACACCACAGCATCATCAGGAAACAACCGCTGGATGCTGCCCACTTGTCCACAAAATCGTTTATGTATATGGAGAATAACAGAGAACCTACCACATTTCCGTGGGGTGCTCATGACGATACGCTCGTCTCTGATGAACACTCACCGTTGATGACATACTGGGTTCTTCTACTTAGGAAGTCTTCAAGCGATGTGAAATTATTCCATGTGATCGTACATTGGTTGATAGCATACAACTGGGAACCGTGCCAAGCGACTTCGCGAAATCTAGAAATATGGCATCTGCCTGTTTCCCTTCATCCACAGTTCGCAGTATACCATGTGATAAAAGTGAAAGCTAAGCGATGTTTTATAAAACCATGCTGATTCGTGGACATAAGCTACTCAGTCTCAAGAAAGTTTATTATATCCGAACAGAGAATACGTCAAAGAGTCCAGCAGCAAACCGAAGTTAGGGATACTGGCCTGTCATTTTTCGGGGCCGTTGTTTCACACTTCTTATATACAGGGGTCGGGTCAACAGAAGCGTCCGATCTTACCCGTCGGCTTTGACCCGTGACGTAAGCGTGTTGTGGTGTGTGACGTCATTACGGCGCGGAGTTTGATTTGCGATTGTGGCGTGTTTGTAGATGTCTTGTTTTTGTTTGTCGTGCTCTCTGGTGGTGTGTTCATGGTTTTCGTTTGTTTCGTTTGTTTCGTGTGGTGGGGTCAGTTTTCTGTTGCTCAGGTGTTGGATTTGAAGCGGAATTTCTATTAGTGAGTTAATGGTTAATTTAATGCTGTTTTGTGTATTGGGTATAGGTTGGAAACATCCGATCTCACGCGTCGGCTTTGACCCGTGACGTAAGGGACCTACACATTGATCTGTAGCGTAGCCCTGAATACGAGGTTAGGTTGGGAGTTTTTTTTTGGAATGCGGCCGCGGCAGCGGCCGCCTATGATTCGAAAATATTGATTTGACACTAATGAACATGTATACGTAATATGAAGCAATTTGATGAACATATTGATCTGTAGCGTAGCCCACTTGAGGTTAGGTTGGGAGTTTTTTTTTGGAATGCGGCCGCGGCAGCGGCCGCCTACGATTCGAAAATATTGATTTGACACTAATGAAGCCTGTGGGGGGATGGGGGGGCACTGCAGACTCCCCCCACCGCATAACGACACATGATGATCAAATTTTGAAAAAAAATGAAAAATTTTTTCCGTACCTGCTAAACTGCATAAGTGCCGATGTATGTAGGTGTAAGGGAAGCTTTCGTTTCTTAGTTTTCTATTGGGGGATGTGATCGGTAGGTTCTGTTGAGCTATATAGGTTAAGGGAAGTGTCCGATTATGGATAGGAATGTGTTTTTTGGTATTTGGTCAGTTTTGTGATGTTGATTTATTTCGTTGTTTTGCGTGGTTTTGAATGGCGGTCGGTGGCTACATTTCTGTATATTTAGTTTCTCCGCACCCAAAAACCCCTAATTTCCCACGCTTGTCCCGTTACAGTCATTAGGCTTTTTGTGAAACTTGTGTATTTCAGTGTTTACAATACGTATGCGATGTTTTTATATCCGCCATATTGGAATTGTTTATAGTCGTTTCCGCGGTATTTGTGACGTCATGGGTCAAAGCCGACGGGTAAGATCGGACGCTTCTGTATTTCCCAGGGGTCACCTACACTTCTTCCCAGTCGCTTGGCACTTCGTGCAGGGCGAGAGATTCACTACAAATGCACGCTAGGTAAAGGGCCAGTGCTGTAGAGTGATGATGAGGTCCCATACTCCGAGGAGCGTGGGGAGAGCCGCACCGCCGACTAGACAAGCTCCTAGCGGAGGTGGTTTGCCGTTGTCTTCCTGCGACCGTAATGGGGATGAATGAAACACAACAACACCCAGTGATCTAGAGACAGGGAAAGTCCCTGACCTCACCGGGAATCGAATCCGGGACCTCGTGCGCGGGAAGCGAGAACGCTACCGCAAGTCCACCGCAAAACCGAATTGGGATTCTCTATTGTGGTGCCATTTTTCAAAACGACAGCGCCTGCCCGCGTACGGAACAGGTCTCTATGAAGAGTCTGCGTACGTTGAGGTACTCCCGTGGCCGAGAGGATTCCCAGATCTGCCTCAGGCAGAGCAGATCAAATTTGGAACTGGCTCAGATATCAACTCCGTCCCAATGCCGGAGTCCAGGATGTCAAGGACCAGTAACAACAGCTCTGTGGCAGCTTGACTCAGGCCAGGGTACAACGGCTTCACAACACTCTTCCAACAGCATTAGTGCATGCATCCAGACCAGGAGGGGTAATCACTGATAAGTGCGTTCATGCTGCCAAGTATTTGCAAATTCAACTAGATTCTGGAATCACTGAAATAACGTTACATACTTCAACCGTGTAGATTCATTTAGTATCTTCTTCCCCTTCTGAGTGCTTCACTTTTTTTCAGGCAATGTACACTCCTGGAAATTGAAAAAAGAACACATTGACACCGGTGTGTCAGACCCACCATACTTGCTCCGGACACTGCGAGAGGGCTGTACAAGCAATGATCACACGCACGGCACAGCGGACGCACCAGGAACCGCGGTGTTGGCCGTCGAATGGCGCTAGCTGCGCAGCATTTGTGCACCGCCGCCGTCAGTGTCAGCCAGTTTGCCGTGGCATACGGAGCTCCATCGCAGTCTTTAACACTGGTAGCATGCCGCGACAGCGTGGACGTGAACCGTATGTGCAGTTGACGGACTTTGAGCGACGGCGTATAGTGGGCATGCGGGAGGCCGGGTGGACGTACCGCCGAATTGCTCAACACGTGGGGCGTGAGGTCTCCACAGTACATCGATGTTGTCGCCAGTGGTCGGCGGAAGGTGCACGTGCCCGTCGACCTGGGACCGGACCGCAGCGACGCACGGATGCACGCCAAGACCGTAGGATCCTACGCAGTGCCGTAGGGGACCGCACCGCCACTTCCCAGCAAAGTAGGGACACTGTTGCTCCTGGGGTATCGGCGAGGACCATTCGCAACCGTCTCCATGAAGCTGGGCTACGGTCCTGCACACCGTTAGGCCGTCTACCGCTCACGCCCCAACATCGTGCAGCCCGCCTCCAGTAGTGTCGCGACAGGCGTGAATGGAGGGACGAATGGAGACGTGTCGTCTTCAGCGATGAGAGTCGCTTCTGCCTTGGTGCCAATGATGGTCGTATGCGTGTTTGGCGCCGTGCAGGTGAGCGCCACAATCAGGACTGCATACGACCGAGGCACACAGGGCCAACACCCGGCATCATGGTGTGGGGAGCGATCTCCTACACTGGCCGTACACCACTGGTGATCGTCGAGGGGACACTGAATAGTGCACGGTACATCCAAACCGTCATCGAACCCATCGTTCTACCATTCCTAGACCGGCAAGGGAACTTGCTGTTCCAACAGGACAAGGCACGTCCGCATGTATCCCGTGCCACCCAACGTGTTCTAGAAGGTGTAAGTCAACTACCCTGGCCAGCAAGATCTCCGGATCTGTCCCCCATTGAGCATGTTTGGGACTGGATGAAGCGTCGTCTCACGCGGTCTGCACGTCCAGCACGAACGCTGGTCCAACTGAGGCGCCAGGTGGAAATGGCATGGCAAGCCGGTCCACAGGACTACATCCAGCATCTCTACGATCGTCTCCATGGGAGAATAGCAGCCTGCATTGCTGCGAAAGGTGGATATACACTGTACTAGTGCCGACATTGTGCATGCTCTGTTGCCTGTGTCTATGTGCCTGTGGTTCTGTCAGTGTGATCATGTGATGTATCTGACCCCAGGAATGTGTCAATATAGTTTCCCCTTTCTGGGACAATGAATTCACGGTGTTCTTATTTCAATTTCCAGGAGTGTATAAATCCGGCCTATTCAACTATCGTGGTTCATTTTAACCTATCACATGGCAAGCTCACACGTCTGCTTGTGCACATTGCAGACTTCTGCGTCGGACACAACTGCAATCATTTGGAAAAATTCTTTACAGAACCGTGGCCCTATTAGGAGTTTGTTTCCCACACCTTTTACAAAAACGTATTATCTTAGAATGTCTCTCCCTCAAACATTTGATAACATAATCCCAAAATCTGCGCCAGTTTTTATTATGTTAAGAGTACGACAAAGCTGCTACAAGAATCATGTTTTCGAACAGTCATGCCGCTTAACAAAATTTCCCGCTATTTCATAGAGGTTACGAAACTTCCAGAATGAGATTTTCACTCTGCAGCGGAGTGTGCGCTGATATGAAACATCCTGGCAGATTAAAACTGTGTGCCCGACCGAGACTCGAACTCTGGACCTTTGCCTTTCGCGGGCAAGTGCTCTACCATCTGAGCTACCGAAGCACGATTCACGCCCGGTCCTCACAGCTTTACTTCTGCCAGTATCTCGTCTCCTACCTTCCAAACTTTACAGAATCTCTCTTGCGAACCATGCAGAACTAGCACTCCTGAAAGAAAGGATATTGCGGAGACATGGCTTAGCCACAGCCTAGGGAATGTTTCCAGAATGAGATTTTCACTCTCCAGTGGAGTGTGCGCTGATATGAAACTTCCTGGCAGATTAAAACTGTGTGCCCGACCGAGACTCGAACTCGGGACCTTTGCCTTTCGCGGGCAAGTGCTCTACCATCTGAGCTACCGAAGCACGACTCACGCCCGGTCCTCACAGCTGTACTTGGAAGGTAGGAGACGAGATACTGGCAGAAGTAAAGCTGTGAGGACCGGGCGTGAGTCGTGCTTCGGTAGCTCAGATGGTAGAGCACTTGCCCCCGAAAGGCAAAGGTCCCGAGTTCGAGTCTCGGTCGGACGTTACGAAATTTGTCTATCCATCCTAACAGCAATACAGGGTGCCCATAAAGTCTGGGTACAGAGGGAATTCTAATAAGCATTAGTAAAGCACCTTTCAGTCACTTTAATGTTAATAAATAATATTTTCAACACGATCTCTGTGCTTCTCTAAGCATAATTTGATGCGCTTTACAAGATAAGGATCATTAACTCGATGAAACAGGTCTGAATTGCCGTCAATGTCAGCACACTTACTGGTAATGCGTTCTGTCAGGCGGTTTAAATTCGTAATCTTCATCCCTTTCTCTTTCAGCACACAACAGAAAAAGATATCATGGGGAGAAAAGTTTGGCGAAGGAGGGGACCATTCCACATGCCCTCTTCTCAGAATCCAGTGAACAAAATTGTCATTCAACCAATCTCTAACAGCTGCAGAAAAATGGGCATTGGCCGCATCCTGCTGAAACAAGTCTGGAATCTCTCACCCAAACGCTCAATTTGAGGCATCAACTTATCTCTCAGTCTGTTCAGATATGTCACATCCGTTACAAGTTCATCAAAGAAGAAAGGACCTAGCACATGAGCTTTCCGCAAACTACACCACCACGTTTTGGCAGCCCTGTTGTTTAGAAAGACTCATCTAATGTGGATTGCCTTGAGGCCAGTATCAAAGATTTTGTCTGTTCACTTCACCACTGACATAAAACGCAGCTTCATCACTGAACGACACACAGTCATTCGCAAAATGGATATTTTCACCCAGTTTACCTGCAAACCATTCATACATGTGCAAGCGTCTATCGAGGTCACTTTCATTTAAGTGATACAATATCTATAACTCGTACGGATGAAACCTCACCTCTGCCAGGATTTTGTGGATGGTTGATCTTGGAACACGTAACTATGTGGATGTACGACGAAGCGATTTATTTGGACTAGTGTAAACCTTGCCGAAGACAGCCCCTTTCATTTCATCCGAAGCCTTTGGTCGTCCAGAGCGAGGTTTGTCCTAAACAGTGCCTGTATTTTTCAAAAATCTGTGATTAATTTCCCCGGCGGCAGTAAAACAAATGTGACGGTGTCTAAAGTTAAATTCTTCCGCAATTTTGCAATACGACCATCCTTCTCGTCCACTTAAGAGTAGAAACTCCGCACTTTCTTCTTTAGACAGAGCCACCAATCAATCCGAAAGAAATTACTAGAATTTATCCCTTAATCATTTATTTATTACTATTTATTAATGTTTATAGAATATAGAATATTTATTAGTATTTAGTAGAATCCCCTATACCCAAACTTTGTGAAGAACCTGTGTATTTCCTTGCGTACCACCTTCTGCAGCAGCTGCTATAAGGTATTACTACTGATTTTTCTGTAGTAAACTTACTGCAAAGCCGAAAGAAAACCGCAACTTAGGTATACGCAAAGACGTTCTGAGAACATATTCAATACACCTGGAATGTTGTTGCTAGGCGTTTGAAATTGTCATTTAAATAGACACTGACGATACGCCATAAATCAGCGTGCAGCTGCAAGCTTCGTAACTTACCCGTGAAATAAGAATTACGTACGCAGTCCACTGGCTCAGACATTTCCGTTTCCAAAAACAATTGCGATTTGCGTCACGTGAATTTAAAGTTCAGTTTAATTGCTGTCGCTCGTCTCCGCGCCCTAATTACAAACAGTTCGAAAATGTGTTCCATTCGGCCTGATTACTTTTTAATTACAACTCCCGTGAATGTGTAAATAGTTGCTCGAGCAATTATTTCAAACTTCGCAAAACAGTAAATTGCCAATTGCCCATGTTTAGTTACACTCAAAGCCCGATGTTGGCAATGAAACATGGAAAACATGCAATAGCTCGTCAACAAGATGGTTGTACCTCCTGTCACTTTGTCACAGAAGTCCTTCTTGTATTTATTTTTTATTTTCATGCACTCTTCTGAAGTGACAACACCGCTTGCTTCAGTTCTCCTTTATTCTGGTTGTGCCAAATTTGATTTTACAGGTTTGGGTGATTGCCTTGCTATACGTAGAATAAATATGCACTATGATGCTATCACTTAAATAAGTAGATTTTTATCATTGCTAGTTGGTATGTTACCTCCTGCTTTTCGTAGCTATTCGTAATTAGCTTCAATTAACATTCATCTTTATGCATATATTGTAATGTTACATGTTCCTGATGAGATGTTTTTTCAGTAATCACTGCAATAGAGCTAAAAATAGGTCATTTACCTGTTTCCACAGAGATTTTCAAATTTTCACATTATTCTTCAGGTAAGTTTATGTGTTACATAACAGTTTACGAACAATAGTAATAAAAACTGGATCGTTGTTAATTAAGTTTCTTTAAAACTGATTTGCATATGTAACTACTGTTAATGTAATTTGAAAACTGTCCCTTTCTGTAGTATTGCATATAATATCTTTCAATAATTTAATAACAACTGTTAAATATTTACTCTTTACATGCGTAAGTAATAATAGCTTCAGTAGGAATTCCAGTGATCACTTGTGGCTCATATGGTATTTCTAATGCAGGATAAGTGTTTGAGGATTTTTAATGTCTGTATTGTAAACCTTACTTTAGTGTGGTAAGTATGGTAGAGAAAGGTCCTACCAGGAGACTGCCCATACAAGATAAGTGTAATCAGCAGAAGGGGTGACCATGGCAGTAAAACATATGGTGGGTTATAGCTTTGAGTAGGCACATGTCGTGGGGACATATACTGCAACTATACACCACTGGAGGCATAAGAGAAGTTTTGCAATTTTTCAACGCCATAAAGACAATCCAGCACTGAGGCAAAGACGAACAAACTTGCAATTACAGAGCCCATTGGCTGGGAAGCTGACAGTTGAATTATATCTGGAAGCTGTTCACGATTCCATGAGTCTAGGAGGTATGCTACAGAAATTAGTGGAAAGTAATGGATAGGGTTAGCACTTCGAGGAGACAGGTAGTGGAATTTTAGCGATTATAGGTTAAGAAAGCCTCCTCGTGGATAGGAAACATGGAAGGGTCCACTGTAAGTTCAGATTAAGATTTAGCCTAGGGTCAAGTTACTAGGACCCATGGTTGTTTCATAAAGCACTATGGGACAACTTCCTTGCTGTCCAATAATAGTTCGGTCATTCATTTTAGAACAAACTGGGAAAAGGATGGAATCAGGATGAAAGACTTGAAAGTGTTTATGAATGTGAACCAGATATTTTGAACTCTGTAGATCAAAAGATATAGATCAGCATCTGTGAACAGCGAAGGGCAGGTGGAAAAATTATGTGCATAATTTTGTGCAGTAGTCAAATAACGAGTGTACTGGTAACAGGAAGATACTGTAACTACCTGTAACTACAAATTCTCCCATTTATAATGATGGATTTTTTGTTTTATTTTCATGATACATAACGACTTAACGTTCTCCATAGTTTTTAAACATTTGCCTCATCTATCACAGTTGATGTCGCAAACTTCCAAACTTGATTTGCGACGCAGTGTAAATGAAAGAACCAGGAAGTCGGACAAGAGCCAGTGTAATGAGCGTGTGGCGTCTGAGCTCCATATCCAGTTCCGTGATGGTTAGGTTTATCAGCAGATCAACGTCCCAGAGCAGTCATGTAGACTGTACACGATTCGGTGATGTACGGTCGTGTCAACCCACCGTATCCGTCCTCAGTCCATATCAGTGTTGTTACGTATTTTTGGACTCCGCTGTACACATTTACCACAGGATAAGGTGCTATTGAGGTGGATTTGACGTCCAGCTAAGCATTTCATTAAGTAATGATGGGATGTGGGAAGGTATGTTCTTCCTTCTTCTAGCCCATATTCTTTCTTCCCTATCCTCTGCGATGTCTCTTCTGTATTTGCCGCTTCTCCCTTTCTTCTTGCTTGTATCGTGTTTTTCTTTCTCTGGGCTGTGATACGGTAATTAGGATTTCTAGGATTTATAAATGTTGTTTTCCAGGAATTCCTGATGTAAATAATGTGATTTGTTTTTAACACATTTGCCCCCAACGCAGCTTCCAGCAGTACTTTTATTTACACTTCTGATACGTGGTACTGACTTTAAATAGCATGGTGTTTCTGGAGATGCTAGTCTTACAACAGCCCTCTCCTGTCGTAGTTTCGTCTCTCATCTTGGCGACTATTCTTCATAGTGATCTTTTTTGTAGCTCCAGGCTGCTTTGTTGGACAGGAATATTGCTGACCAGCTCTTCTAAATTGCATCTGCCGCTCTGGCGTCTGCCTGTCGCCTAGTTCCATCTTCGTAGATGAACATTTCGGCTAATTTGCTCTGTACTGTCTTTTAAACTCTCTGCTATTGTAGCAGTAGGAGCAGTAAATCCAAACGCCTCTCCTCTCACTCTGTGCGCCTTTCTCCCTCGCCATTGCTCTGCCATATCATCTGATGAGAGACATTCATGTTGACCCTATGGGCTGTAGTCTACCTGTGACGTTGTGCTTCGGTACTCGATGTCCACTCGTCTTACAAAAATTTGTGAAGAAATAATTCCAGTTTGTTTTACATAGCTACCCTACAAATATACAATGGACCCTGGCCTTGTCTAACAATTATTTTAATCAAATTCCATTTTACTATACACAGATGCTGTTTGTCCTTGATCTAACAAAGTTCCTTCAACTTCTTAGAGAAAGTCAAGGTATAGAATAATGGTGATGTACGTTGAAAACATTAGTTATCACATGCAGCTAGTATTTTTTTCTTGGATTCCAAAACTCGTTAGTTTTTTCGTACGGATAAAGATAAGAATTAGACAAAAACCTGTTTTTCTTGTTTCCCCTATGTACTCTCTTTTCTGCTGTTGACTCCTGCAACATAAACTCTCAAAAAATGTTCAAATGTGTGTGAAATCTTATGGGACTTAACTGCTAAGGTCATCAGTCACTAAGCTTACACACTACTTAAACTAAATTATGCTAAGGACAAACACACCCACCCATGCCCGAGGGCGGACTCGAACCTCCGCCGGGACCAGCCGCACAGTCCGTGACTGCATCGCCTAAGACCGCTCGGCTAATCCCACGCGGCAATGTAAACTCTCGTACCAGAACTGTTCCCCTACTGATTAACTCATATATGTTCATCGTATTACCTCAACAATATACTACCAAATTATTTGAATACTTGTAGTCTTGCTGTACCTCTAAGACATCTTTCTGGTCTCATTTATCTTTCATTTCCCATCACCTTTTCGGATGAGAAAGTAAGCCAATATATAGGCAATAATTTTCAGTCCTATTAGTTCAGAGATTCTTTTTCTTTTTGTATAACTGTAATTTGGATTACTGGTGACCTGGAGATAAAAAATCTGTTAGTATCATATAAACTGGAACATCACTAGTATGCCTTGGCTTAGGCACTTTTTTGAGCTTTATATCTCACTATGTATCCTTCGTATGCTTTTTAAGTGGGTTACATGGTGCATCCCCAATGACTCACCTGTTTTTTCCTTGCATTCATGCTTGATCCCTGAAACCTCCGGATCCTGACCGCCAATTGGTCCTTTAACTTTTCGCGTCTTCAGCACCGGAAGTTCACCTTCAGAGTTGCATTGACTGAACAGATCTTCCGAACTGGCTGTCATCTCACGCCCGCTGTCAATTACTGCATTTATAATTATACCCTAATTATGGGGTGTACTGCATGTAGTAAATTTCGTTCATCTTCTTTCATGACCACTTCTTCAATCGTGTCATACACAAGTCTGTTAATCTTTGTATTCTTAAGCTTCAACCTTTGTGGTGGAGGTACATCGATTATTTCATCTCTTTTTTTTCTGGATGGCTTTCCCACTTTTTTGCTGGTATAATTTCGTCATACTGCCCGCACTGTCGTGTCATAATCCCCTGAATTGTATATATCGAGTTTGCTATAAGGCTGTACTCCAACTGCCGGCCGTTGTGGCCGAGAGGTTCTAGGCGCTTCAGTCTGGAACCGCGCGGCCGCTACTATCGCGGGTTCGAATCCTGCCCCGGGCATAGACGCGTGAGATGTACTTAGGTTCGTTATGTTTAAGTTGTTCTAAGTTCTACGGGACTGATGACGACTGATGACCTCAGATGTTAAGTCCCATAGTGCTCAGAGCCATTTGAACCATTTTGTACTCAAAGCTGGGCTTCACCCGACTGCTTGTTATTCTCATGAACTGTAACCACTCATTCTCTGTATCCAACATTACGTTTAAATATTGTAATGTTTCATCATCCTCCGTTTGTATTACTTCGATATTACCTCAGGTAATTCGTTTTTCTTTGCTGATTCGCTGCACTAGGATTCTGTAATTTTTTACTGGTCCCGGACGGATGTTCGAATTCCATTAGTTCTGATTATGTGGCTGAAACCAATTTGGTCTATTGTCACCAGCTCACCAGTTCCCATTTCTATTATTATTACTGTTTCGGTAAAATCGACAGCTGTAGCCGTTACTGTTTTGACGTGATTCCAATTTCCTTGATTTCGTCCATTATTTCGGCCTCGATTCTGCCTTGACGCATTACTATTGCCATTGTTCCCATTTCCTGTCCTCAGCCTATATTCCTGTTGGTTTCTGTGCTTTCGTGCGTCATCCTCGCTGAATATAAAGCTAACTCATGAACGATTCCCTTGATAGGCTGCACGTGATCTCCTTCTCTATCTATTAATGATTGTTGGTATCTTCATGGGAATTTAATCGTAAATGATCGGATTAGTTCTCCATCACTATATGGATTATGTAAGCTCTGATTCTTCTTTACCATTTTCTCCAAAATTTTAACAGGACTGTTTTCTTTCGAATTCTGACACAGCGTCTTCTAAAGAAATTCATATTTGATTCTAATTTGTGCTTCAGGCGACCAATATCGTGACAGGATGACAATTTAAAATCTTCACACGATCGACAAGTTGGAGCTACCTTTTGCAACGCTTCTGTAATCGCATCGTCCACGTGTGCACTAATGAAATCTAACTTGTATGATAATGGCCAACATTCTGGTAAATATGTCTGAAACTGACTGATAAAGGTCCTTGAGTGCGAGGACTTTCCGTCTTCTTTGTAATGCTGAAATTTTCTTACAGTGAGAAAGTAGTCATTGTCAAATTTAGTGTTGGCCCCATGTGGTGTTTGTAACAAACGACGGCTCCTCCCTCTAATTATACCTCTGTCCTTCACCTCTGTGCGTTGTACGAGGTGCATTCAAGTTCTAAGGCCTCCGATTTTTTTTCTCCGCACTGGAACGAGATAGAAACATGCGCATTGTTTTAAAATGAGGCCGCGTTCATTGTCAATACGTCCCAGAGATGGCAGCACCGAACGGCAGATGGAATTTTACCGCCAGCGGCGAGAATGAGAACTGTTTTAAATACTTAAAATGGCGACGTTTTTCTTACTTGAACAAGGTGCAATCATTTGTTTTCTGAATTTGCGTGGTGTGAAACCAATTGAAATTCATCGACAGTTGAAGGAGACATGTGGTGATGGAGTTATGGATGTGTCGAAAGTGCGTTCGTAAGTGCGACAGTTTAATGAAGGCAGAACATCGTGTGACAACAAACCGAAACAACCTCGGGCTTGCACAAGCCGGTCTGACGACGTGATCGAGAAACTGGAGAGAATTGTTTTGGGGGATCGCCGAATGACTGTTGAACAGATCGCCTCCAGAGTTGGCATTTCTGTGGGTTCTGTGCACACAATCCTGCATGACGACCTGAAAATGCGAAAAGTGTCATCCAGGTGGGTGCCACGAATGCTGACGGACGACCACACGGCTGCCCGTGTGGCATGTTGCCGAGCAACATTGACGCGCAACGACAGCATGAATGGGACTTTCTTTTCGTCGGTTGTGACAATGGATGAGACGTGGATGCCATTTTTCAATCCAGAAACAAAGCGCCAGTCAGCTCAATGGCAGCACACAGATTCACCGCCACCAAAAAGATTTCGGATAATCGCCAGTGCTGAAAAAAATGATGGTGTCCATGTTCTGGGACAGCGAGGGCGTAATCCTTACCCATTGCGTTCCAAAGGGCAATACGGTAACAGGTGGACCCTACGAAAATATTTTGAAGAACAAATTCCTTCCTGCACTGCAACAAAAACGTCCGGGAAGGGCTGCGCGTGTGCTGTTTCACCAAGATAACGCACCCGCACATCGAGCTAACGTTACGCAACAGTTTCTTCGTGATAACAACTTTGAAGTGATTCCGCGTGCTCCCTACTCACCTGACCTGGCTCCTAGTGACTTTTGGCTTTTTCCAACAATGAAAGACACTCTCCGTGGCCGCACATTCACCAGCCGTGCTGCTATTGCGTCAGCGATTTTCCAGTGGTCAAAACAGACTTCTAAAGAAGCCTTCGCCGCTGCCATGGAATCATGGCGTCAGCGTTGTGAAAAATGTGTACGTCTGCAGGGCGATTACGTCGAGAAGTAACGCCAGTTTCATCGATTTCGGGTGAGTAGTTAATTAGCAAAAAAAATCGGAGGCCTTAGAACTTGAATGCTCCTCGTACTGGGTATTGCGCGCTTCCGCAAACCTCTACGTGTGTATTAAGCCGTTGTAACGGTACACAGTTATTCGTCTCAAGTTGCGCCACACCTCCTATATTCTCTGTCATCGTTACTGATAGTCGATTTTGGCGCATGCTGTCCATAACAGGATCGGTGTCCTTTCTTGCCAGTGGCATCAGTCTCTGGTAGGGTCGGTACTGTTTCATATAGCAACTTGTTATAACCTGATCTACACTCCTGGAAATGGAAAAAAGAACACATTGACACCGGTGTGTCAGACCCACCATACTTGCTCCGGACACTGCGAGAGGGCTGTACAAGCAATGATCCCACGCACGGCACAGCGGACACACCAGGAACCGCGGTGTTGGCCGTCGAATGGCGCTAGCTGCGCAGCATTTGTGCACCGCCGCCGTCAGTGTCAGACAGTTTGCCGTGGCATACGGAGCTCCATCGCAGTAACACTGGTAGCATGCCGCGACAGCGTGGACGTGAACCGTATGTGCAGTTGACGGACTTTGAGCGAGGGCGTATAGTGGGCATGCGGGAGGCCGGGTGGACGTAACGCCGAATTGCTCAACACGTGGGGCGTGAGGTCTCCACAGTACATCGATGTTGTCGCCAGTGGTCGGCGGAAGGTGCACGTGCCCGTCGACCTGGGACCGGACCGCAGCGACGCACGGATGCACGCCAAGACCGTAGGATCCTACGCAGTGCCGTAGGGGACCGCACCGCCACTTCCCAGCAAATTAGGGACACTGTTGCTCCTGGGGTTTCGGCGAGGACCATTCGCAACCGTCTCCATGAAGCTGGGCTACCGTCCCGCACACCGTTAGGCCGTCTTCCGCTCACGCCCCAACATCGTGCAGCCCGCCTCCAGTGGTGTCGCGACAGGCGTGAATGGAGGGACGAATGGAGACGTGTCGTCTTCAGCGATGAGAGTCGCTTCTGCCTTGGTGCCAATGATGGTCGTATGCGTGTTTGGCGCCGTGAAGGTGAGCGCCACAATCAGGACTGCATACGACCGAGGCACACAGGGCCAACACCCGGCATCATGGTGTGAGGAGCGATCTCCTACACTGGCCGTACACCACTGGTGATCGTCGAGGGGACACTAAATAGTGCCCGGTACATCCAAACCGTCATCGAACCCATCGTTCTAACATTCCTAGACCGGCAAGGGAACTTGCTGTTCCAACAGGACAATGCACGTCCGCATGTATCCCGTGCCACCCAACGTGCTCTAGAAGGTGTAAGTCAACTACCCTGGCCAGCGAGATCTCCGGATCTGTCCCCCATTGAGCATGTTTGGGACTGGATGAAGCGTCGTCTCACGCGGTCTGCACGTCCAGCACGAACGCTGGTCCAACTGAGGCGCCAGGTGGAAATGGCATGGCAAGCCGTTCCACAGGACTACATCCAGCATCTCTACGATCGTCTCCATGGGAGAATAGCAGCCTGCATTGCTGCGAAAGGTGGATATACACTGTACTAGTGCCGACATTGTGCATGCTCTGTTGCCTGTGTCTATGTGCCTGTGGTTCTGTCAGTGTGATCATGTGATGTATCTGACCCCAGGAATGTGTCAATAAAGTTTCCCCTTCCTGGGACAATGAATTCACGGTGTTCTTATTTCAATTTCCAGGAGTGTAGCTGTTGCGGTGCCGCATTCTGCTCTCGTGAACGTTGGTCAACGAACGTTACATTTTGCATTAGTATCGGTTTTGTAATGCTCCCCGAAAATCTGTCTCTACGTGAGGCACCCTCTGCCTCTGATCAATAGGTACGTTCATTTGCAGCTTGCCAGTAGCTACTGTACTCATCGGCATACTCGCGTTTTCCCTTGTTTTATTCCTTTGCACAATTGTGCTCTCAGATACGCAGCTGCATTCGCGTCTCTCCACATTCCGCGATCTTTTTGCGTCTCGTTATCCCCTGTTGACTTTTTTACGAACTTTACAGTGTCTCTATTTGAATTTACAGTGGATTCGGACGTCATAATCCACTCTGAACACACACTGTCGTTGTAACTTCGTCATTCTATACATCGAAATAATTCCATTCTGAGTTTTGGGTATTGCTCCTTGTTTTCTGACTCGATCTTGAAAATAAAATTGTCATTTTTTATCAAAGCTGCATTCGTAACCCTTCTGTGAACTGTTGTCTCTTCGATGATCTGTTATGCCTCACGAGTTGTTTTCTTTGCAAAGATATCTACCCGTTGCTTGACCTCTTTGACACTGTTGAGTCTCGTCACGCAACTTGGTCATACCTTTTTGGACATCGTCAACATCTGTTCTCATTTGTTTACGACCTACCATAAGTGCTTCAGTCACGTCTCGTGAATCTTTTACATCTTTTCGAATTGGATCTAACTGACGATTGAGATCAGCTTCCCCTTGTTCTAAATTTCATATGCCTGTATTAGTCTTTTGGATTTGACGTCTTTACGTCACCAAACTCTCTTGCACACTTTGCATTTGACATCCTTATGTCAACAACTTTTGCACACTTTGCATAGTTCGCCCCAAATATTGCAACATTGCAAACATATTGTTGGGTATGTTTTTGTCTTTCCCGGTAGTCATTTGAAGCGATATTTCTCTCTTTTGTCTCTCCTGTATAGTTTCCTTAAGTCCTGAATGGAGTGCAGGTGCACTGACACTCATTCGTTCGCTCCTGTCACGTGACAATTAGTTCATTACGACTATGTTCGGTTCGAGATACTCCAGCCCAGCATAATCTGAATTTATGTCTCTGTCACGATATCTCTCTTCTCCGCTTTCGCTATCAACCTCTTGATGTTAATAGCTTGGACCTTTCTCAGTTTCATGATGTATCATTGTCGTTGCTAACTCGTGCTGTTCATGCAGCTGTCTTTGCTGTAATAGATGCTCTGCACGCTCTGCCAGTAGCCTTGGATCTGGCCTGTGTCATTCTATCATTTCTGATCTTTCTAGCAATCACTGAGCTTCGTGCCGTTTACGTGCCTGATTGGTGTCAATATGCCGTCATATGACTTAACACGCCGCCAAAACAACATACATAGTCCTTCATAAATTCTAGAACGCGACGCAAAATTTCTTAAAATGTTGAAATTCTATCAACTATGGTTGGAGCATAATCCACCAAACATAATAGCGATGTGACACTCACCTGTGTGCGAGCAAACACAAATAAATGTTATTAAGAATACTAACTACTGAATTTTAAAAAACTGAATTAAATACATTTCACTACAAAAACTTAACTTAATTCAAAAGACATTCACACATGTATTTTCAATTTCACACTCAGACCTAGCAAAAGTTTGAAACTATACTGCTTTGCTAACTTCCAATAGGATAATGCACCACCTTGAAAGCGCTGAAAATTCACACTCTATTGGTCAATTAATGATGCTAAAATACTGTTTGTAACACTGAAATGCTAACAAAATTTTTAAATCACTTCAACAGGACAACACACCCGATCTACAAATCATCAACAGTATCACTTTCTATCTCAAATTACACTTGACAGTCTCATATTCTAAACATCAATATATTCTGATAGTCTCACAATCTAGCCACAAATGATTCTGTCAGCATCCCTTTAAACCAAAAACGCTTCCTGGCAATCTGCCTTCTAACCAAAAACACATCCTGTCAATCACAATTCTAACCTAAAACACATCCTGGCAGGCCGCGGGACTGCTACGGTCGCAGGTTCGAATCCTGCCTTGGGCATGGGTGTTTGTGATGTCCTTAGGTTAGTTAGGTTTAAGTAGTTCTAAGTTCTAGGGGACTTATGACCTAAGATGTTGAGTCCCATAGTGCTCAGAGCCATTTGAACCATTTCGCATCCTGGCAGGGTCGCCATGATCTAACATACTTGCCTTGTTTGGTATGACCTGTCCTTACCTTCTAACCAAAAACACATCCTGTCAATCACCATTCTAGCCTAAAACGCATCCTGGCAGGGTCGCCATGATCTAACATACTTGCCTTGTTTGGTATGACCTGTCCTTACCACTTACCACGCAGGAATAGCTCTGACAAGTATAAAGTGCCTGTGAACCCAGGCCCTTGCTGGTAAGGAGATCCCAGACACAGTGATGTTTAGATGTCACAAAAACAGCTGTTATAAATGACCTAAAATATGTCAATGAGAAAGGGGTAACCTCTACTTTAGATCAAACAAACGAACTATTACCTGTACTAAATATTTTTACTGTCATAATTACCACACACTGTGCGTTCAGGTTGCGTATTTGGAGATGAAGGAAAAATTAACTCAAGAAAATCTTAATGAGCCTAACTTCAAGCAAGGTAAACACTTGAAAATGTACCAGGACATTCCTTACACTAGCGTAATCTCAAGAGAAAAATAAATACTAACCTAACTTCACGTACATTGACACACGAAAATGTATCCCAAAAATATTACACTGACAGTGTTATAAAATCACACAATTGACTGTGCATCGCCTAGTGTATTGCACCTGCCAATATGATCTATCTGACTAATGCCTTCCTCGAATTTAAGCCCCAAGAACACAACTGCAATATGTGGCTAACATGGACATGAGGGAATGAGAAAAGCGACACACACCAACTCCAGTCTAAAGCAGATCTGAAGTGAACACACTCTTGTGACTCTCACACTTAGCGCCTGAGCAATGCGGTGTTTACATCGTGCAGACTGCGGTGATAAGGGCGGCCGTTTACGGCTGTGGCATGTGTCGGCAGTGATCTGTTCGACGTTTTGAAAACCTGTTGACCTTACTGTTCTACTCTGGCATTGATTGGATATGCAGTCATAAACTGCCCCAAGTTTTTGTAAGGTGGAAAACTATGGCTAATTCGACAAGCTGTGTGCACTCGCTAAGGCTGAGTGACATGTACACTGTTGCCCTCAAATGTTCGTAGAACTTAACCAGCACACCTCATAGATCGTACGGTCCAATCCAGAGATATTACGAGGTATCTGGTCCTCGTTAACCCACGTATGTGTTCACAACAAAATGCCCCTTCCGGAGCCGGGGCAGAACAGGATACACTCTGTCCAGCACACGGGCGTTCTAGGAAGAGAGCCTCCCCCCCCCCCCTGAATTACTCACTCATAATTCCCTATATTGTTGCAGTCTCCCCCCATCGTATTGCGGGTTCGCCTTTTGCCACACCTAGTGTGAGCCGATGAGAGCTCTTGCTGCAACTTTCGTCGTTTCTTTACGCACTGGGGTTTCAGCAACAAACTGGAGTGTACGCTAGTTTCATCTGATCGAATCAGCATTCGCCCTTTTTCATTCAGTAATACGCTCCACCCAAAGAGAAGCTGATAAAGTGAGCATCATGCGTCGTCCTCCATGGTATCACACGATTTTCGAATATTTACCAAAACATCAGTGACACACACTGTTGGCCTTCGTTCTGCGTCTCAAAAATGACCTCCCACTTTGTTCCTTAGTGCTTTCTTAAGATAAAAGGCTTTCACAGACCAGGCATGGATCTCACGCCATATACCTGTGAGTGTTACGCGAATTTTGTTTTTAACGTTTGTGCGTAAATGGAAGGGCTGTATTCTCCTTTGAGAGCACCGCAAATGAATCCTTTGCTCTGTTAAAATGTTTTCTTTAGTACAAGTGTGAGTCAGAAGTCTCGTCCAACGTTGACTCATTGTTGTGCTGTTATCTGTGCCGAAACTGCCAGGTATGGTCCGTGCGACAATCCCTAATGTTATGGTCTTAGGTGGAGATTTCAATTTACCAGATATAGACTGGGACACTCAGATGTTTAGGACGGGTGGTAGGGACAGAGCATCGAGTAACATTATACTGAGTGCACTATCCGAAAATTACCTCGAGCAATTAAACAGAGAACCGACTCGTGGAGATAACATCTTGGACCTACTGATAACAAACAGACCCGAACTTTTCGACTCTGTAAGTGAAGAACAGGGAATCAGTGATCATAAGGCCGTTGCAGCATCCCTGAATATGGAAGTTAATAGGAATATAAAAAAAGGGAGGAAGGTTTATCTGTTTAGCAAGAGTAATAGAAGGCAGATTTCAGACTACCTAACAGATCAAAACGAAAATTTCTCTTCCGACACTGACAATGTTGAGTGTTTATGGAAAAAGTTCAAGGCAATCGTAAAATGCGTTTTAGACAGGTACGTGCCGAGTAAAACTGTGAGGGATGGGAAAAACCCACCGTGGTACAACAACAGAGTTAGGAAACTACTGCGAAAGCAAAGAGAGCTTCACTCCAAGTTTAAACGCAGCCAAAACCTCTCAGACAAACAGAAGCTAAACGATGTCAAAGTTAGCGTAGGGAGGGCTATGCGTGAAGCGTTCAGTGAATTCGAAAGGAAAATACTAGGTACCGACTTGACAGAAAATCCTAGGAAGTTCTGGTCTTACGTTAAATCAGTAAGTGGCTCAAAACATCATGTCCAGACACTCCGGGATGATGATGGCATTGAAACAGAGGATGACAAGCGTAAAGCTGAAATACTAAACACCTTTTTCCAAAGCTGTTTCACAGAGGAAGACCGCACTGCAGTTCCTTCTCTAAATCCTCGCACCAACGAAAAAATGGCTGACATCGAAATAAGTGTCCAAGGAATAGAAAAGCAACTGGAATCACTTAACAGAGGAAAGTCCACTGGACCTGACGGGATACCAATTCGATTCTACACAGAGTACGCGAAAGAACTTGCCCCCCTTCTAACAGCCGTGTACCGCAAGTCTCTAGAGGAACAGAAGGTTCCAAATGATTGGAAAAGAGCACAGGTAGTCCCAGTCTTCAAGAAGGGTCGTCGAGCAGATGCGCAAAACTATAGACCTATATCTCTGACGTCGATCTGTTGTAGAATTTTAGAACATGTGTTTTGCTCGAGTATCATGTCGTTTTTGGAAACTCAGAATCTACTATGTAGGAATCAACATGGATTCCGGAAACAGCGATCGTGTGAAACCCAACTCGCTTTATTTGTTCATGAGACCCAGAAAATATTAGATACAGGCTCCCAGGTAGATGCTATTTTTCTTGACTTTCGGAAGGCGTTCGATACAGTTCCGCACTGTCGCCTGATAAACAAAGTAAGAGCCTACGGAATATCAGACCAGCTGTGTGGCTGGATTGAAGAGTTTTTAGCAAACAGAACACAGCATGTTGTTATCAACGGAGAGACGTCTACAGACATTACAGTAACCTCTGGCGTGCCACAGGGGAGTGTTATGGGACCATTGCTTTTCACAATATATATAAATGACCTAGTAGATAGTGTCGAAAGTTCCATGCGGCTTTTCGCGGATGATGCTGTAGTATACAGAGAAGTTGCAGCATTAGAAAATTGTAGCGAAATGCAGGAAGATCTGCAGCGGATAGGCACTTGGTGCAGGGAGTGGCAACTGACCCTTAACATAGACAAATGTAATGTATTGCGAATACATAGAAAGAAGGATCCTTTATTGTATGATTATATGATAGCGGAACAAACACTGGTAGCAGTTACTTCTGTAAAATATCTGGGAGTATGCGTGCGGAACGATTTGAAGTGGAATGATCATATAAAATTAATTGTTGGTAAGGCGGGTACCAGGTTGAGATTCATTGGGAGAGTCCTTAGAAAATGTAGTCCATCAACAAAGGAGGTGGCTTACAAAACACTCGTTCGACCTATACTTGAGTATTGCTCATCAGTGTGGGATCCGTACCAGATCGGGTTGACGGAGGAGATAGAGAAGATCCAAAGAAGAGCGGCGCGTTTCGTCACAGGGTTATTTGGTAACCGTGATAGCGTTACGGAGATGTTTAACAAACTCAAGTGGCAGACTCTGCAAGAGAGGCGCTCTGCATCGCGGTGTAGCTTGCTCGCCAGGTTTCGAGAGGGTGCGTTTCTGGATGAGGTATCGAATATATTGCTTCCCCCTACTTATACCTCCCGAGGAGATCACGAATGTAAAATTAGAGAGATTAGAGCGCGCACAGAGGCTTTCAGACAGTCGTTCTTCCCGCGAACCATACGCGACTGGAACAGGAAAGGGAGATAATGACAGTGGCACGTAAAGTGCCCTCCGCCACACACCGTTGGGTGACTTGCGGAGTATAAATGTAGATGTAGATGTTATTGATCTCCCGTGGCGAGGATTCGCTGGTTCATGGCTTTCCTAAGTTGAGTGCCATGTCATAGTGCCTTGGTCGGCTTGGAAGTCTCGCTTACACTTCAGTTCACTGCTAGAGAAATGCTACTTGTCTATCAGCTTGCAAATTACGTGGATATTGTTAGTACCGAGTTCGTGTGAGCCACGGATGAATTAATTACTCTCTGTACTATGCAAATAACGTGGTTCTAAGTAAAGTATGAGTTGTGGGGTGTCAAATTCATCTGCTTCATGAGTGCGATCGATTTCTTGACATAAAAATATGCTGGGAGGTAAAAATTACCCTGACACCTTACACATCAAAGAAGTGTTGACAGAAGTAAAAGACAAGTTCAAAAGTGGGATTACAATAAGAGGTGAAACGATATCAATAATAAGAGTCACCGTTAACATTGCTATCCTCAGTAAAAGTGAAAAGAACTACAGAATGCATTAAAAGGAGTGAACAGTGTAATAGATACAAAATGTGGATTGAGAGTAAAACGTAGAAAGACAAATGTAATTAGATGTAACAGTAATTAGGTTGGTGGTAAACTTAACATCAAATCTGGGGTCCATGAGGTAGATGAAGCGTATCGATTCTGCTATTCTGCAGTCAAAGTAACCCATTACAGGTATGGCAACATGAAAGTAAAAATAATCAGATTAGCACAGGAAAGAGGGGTATACCTCGCTAAGAGATGTCTGCTAGTATCAAATGTCGTCCTTAACCTGAAGAAGAAATTTCTGATAATACACATTTGCAGCACAACATTGTATGGTAGTGAAACATGGACTGTGGAAAAACTGGAAAAGTTGTCAATCGATGCGTTTCAAATGTAGTGCTATGGAAGATGTGAACTGTGTGAACTTTACGGATAATAAATGAGGAATCAACAAAGAAAGGAGAGTATTGAAAACACTGACAAGAAGAAGGCAACACAAGACGATAGGACGTGATAAGACATCATGGAATAATTTCCGTGGTGCTAAGGGAGCTGTAGAGGGTAAAAACTGTATCAGAGGGTAGGGGTTGGAATATATTGAGGAGGTAAGAACTATGCGACTTAACTTCTGAGGTCATCAGCCCCCTAGAACTTAGAACTAATTAAACCTAACTAACCTAAGGACATCACACACAACCATGCCCGACGCAGAATTCGAACCTGTGACCGGTGCAGTCGCCTGGCTCGAGACTGTAGCGCCTAGAACCGCACGGCCACTCCGGCCGGCGAGGAGGTAAGATGCAAGTGGTAGTCTCAGCTGAAGAGGTTGGCACAGAGGAGTAATTCGTGGTGGGCCACATCGAAACAGAAGACGTCATTTTTCTTGATTTTTTCCTCACACATAGATGTGGCATCAGAAGGGTAATTAACCGATTTGGTCCGTTGCCCTTCCTGTCCGTTATCCCCAGGATGGAATATGCATGCCGCAACAGTCTCCATTTACTATGATTCATGTGAAAGTAAGCGGAAGTTTCTCAAATGTTTGTGAATCATGTAACTGAAGATAGAATTGGGTAGCAGCCCTATATTCACCTAGGTAAAGGGGAGAGGGGAAACCGCATATAAACCGCGGCACACCAACTCTCGCCGTTAGTCCGCTGGGCAGATTCGATGCGGCCCGGAGCACCACTCCGTTCTGAAGTGTCACTTTAATACACATGTCTAACTGAGCGAGTAGTCAGAGAACTGATGACTCCACAAAGAAAAGAAAATTTTATGAGATTGCTATTTCAAACTTTATTTTTGGACATATCATATTTTAGATAAAAACAACTTTCTGGGGAGGCCAACCACAGCTCTGAGACAATGCATATAACAATAAAAACACTCAACATTCATTAAACTTTCAGATTATAATAATTAAAAAACTGAGTATTATGACGTGTTTCCAAAAGTCGCGTAGCTGTATGAAAGTGCATAATTCGCAACTATCGGTTTCAGTCATCTCCAGATTTTTTCTGCCAAGAGCACAAACCACTGACTGAAATTTACGAAATGGTAGAGAAACAGAACCACAGAGAGTGTCTGTATTCAACAAAAAACAATGACAAGTAATGAAATGGTTATATTTTCATAATGTAGATTGCAGATGAACAATAATCGTGTCCTAGCATTCGGGAAGTTATCTACGTTTAAGAGTCACATTGATGGGTTGTCGTAGTAAAATCGTGTACACCCAAAAGATATTCGTCAAAAATTTACAAAGAATAACTTCTGAATTAGCCAGGCCTAGAAATATGTGTGGAAGAAAAAGTTAATAATGAATGGGACGCTCACGTGAACGGGGATAAAATGCCACAAAAGAACTAACGTCTAGGGAAAGTACTATACGCACACGGGAAGATATCATCCAAAAATTAGTATTATAGTGTGGAACTGAAACGTCGAGAGTGCAAGAAATACGAAAAGAGCTTACCGGACAACACTCCATAGGTTTTGTTGCAGGAATCGGTAGACACTAGCTGTAACACTTAAAATCCTGTATGATGTGCGTCCATTATCCTTACAATACGGTTCTATATTTCTACCATTTCATAAATTTCACGCAGTGTTTTCTATTATTGGAAGATAAAACACGAAAATGCGTATATGCGGACGTGAAACTGGTAGTTGCTAGTAAAGCATCTCCATACAGCTATAATGCTTTTCGAAACACATCATTCTCCTTCAGTTTTTAATTTTTGTAATTTTTATGATACTCTGAATGGTTATCGACTGTTAAATGTTTTTTACTGTCGTATTTTAGAGTCGTTGACTAAATACTGTACACTGAGGTAACAAAAGTCATGGGATAGGGATATGCACATATACAGATCGAGCTAATATCATGTACAAAAGGTATAAAAAGGCAGAGCATTGGCGCTACCGTCATTTGTACTTAGGGGATTCACGTGAAAAGCTTTCCGACGTTATTATGGTCCCACGACGAGAACTGAGAGACTTTGAAAACGGAATGGTAGTTGGAGTTAGAAGCGTGGGACATCCCATTTCAGATACGAGCGCATTCAATATTCAGAAATCCTCAGCGTCAAGAGTGTGCCGATAATACCAAATTTCAGGAATTGTCTCTCAGTATGGACAACGCAGTGGACGACGGAATTCACTTAACAACAGAGAGGAGCAGAGTTTGTGTAGAGTTGTCAGTGCTAATAGACAAGCAACACTACGTGAAATAACTACAGAGATCAATTTGGGCCGGCAGCGGTGGTCTAGCGGTTCTGGCGCTGCAGTCCGGATCCACGGGACTGCTACGATCGCAGGTTCGAATCCTGCCTCGGGCATGGGTGTGTGTGATGTCCTTAGGTTAGTTAGGTTTAAGTAGTTCTACGTTCTAGGGGACTTATGACCTAAGCTGTTGAGTCCCATAGTGCTCAGAGCCATTTGATCCATTTGATCAATGTGGGACGTACGACAAACGTATCCGTTAGGACAGTATGGCGAAATTTGGCGTTAATGGGTTGTGACAGCAGATGACCGACTTGAGTGCCTTTGCTAACAGCCTGCAGCGTCTATTCTGAGCTCATGACGACTAGATAAGAGTGTCCTGGTGAGACAAGTCCCGACTTCAGTTGATAAGAGCTGATGGTAGGGTTAGAGTCTGCGCATACCCCACGAAGCCACTGCTCCAGTTTGTGAATAAAGCACTGTGCAAGGTTGTGATGGCTCCACAATGTTTTAGTCTGTGTTTACCCGGAATGTACTGGCTCTTCTGGTCCAGCTGATCATTGACTGGAAATGTTTGAGTTCGGCTAACTGGAGACCATTTGCGGCCGTTCGTGGTCTTCATGTTCCTAAACTACGATGAAACCTCTATGGAGTACAACCCGCCATGTCACTGAGCCACAATTGTTCGCGATTAGTTTCATTTACATCTCCATCTACATGGTTACTTTGCAGTTCACATTTAAGTGCCTGGCAGAGGGTTCATCGAACCATTTTCATACTACTGCTCTACCATTCCACTCTCGTTAGGGTATGCAGGCCGCTCCTCCTCCCTACTACCCCCGGGAGTCCGCTTCCGTCAATTGCTCCATTCTCTTTCCTGCCGCTTTCCGAAAACCTTCTTGACAACTTGGGGTACAGCACCGCCTTGGCTCCGTCCCCGGATCTGCCTGCTCCGTGACCTTTGTCAATTTACCAAGGATGGTACCCCTACACTTGTTTATCGTCGGGCATTTGCTGCTCTATGTGCACAAATGACGGACGCCACATTTATTTACACCGACGGCTCGAAAACATCATTAGGTGTAGGGAGTGCCTATATTGTTGGCGACACCCCAAATCGCTTTCGACTTCCCGACCAGTGTTCGGTTTATACTGCGGAGCTTTACGCTGTTCTCCAGGCTGTCCACTACATCCGCCGCCATCAGCGGATACAGTACGTTATCTGCTCCGATTCTCTCAGCTCTCTCCTCAGTCTCCAAGCTCTTTACCCCGTGCACCCTCTGGTCCACCGGATTCAGGACTCTCTGAGCTTGCTCCACCTGGGGGGCGTCTCGGTGGCGTTCCTCTGGCTCCCGGGACACGCTGGTATCTGTGGGAATGAGGCGGCCGATATGGCGGCCAAGGTTGCAGTCTCTCTTCCTCGGCCAGCTATTCAGTCGCTTCCCTTCACCGATCTACGGAGCGGTTTATGTCGCCAAGTTGCTCATTTATGGCATGCGCATTGGTCAACACTTCCCCGTAATAAATTGCGGGAAGTGAAAGCCCTTCCTTGCGCTTGGACCTCTTCCTCCCGAACGCGTCGTCGGGAGGAGGTAATTTTAGCTAGACTCCGGATAGGGCACTGTCTTTTTAGCCATAGACATCTTTTAAGCGGTGATCCTCCTCCACTCTGTCCCCACTGCTCTCAGCCGTGGACGGTCAGACACCTTTTAATTGAATGCCCCTATTTTAATCCGTTACGCTCCCGTCTACAGCTATCGCCTGATCTATCGTCGATTTTAGCAGAAAAGAAATACCTAAATCTTTCCATTCGAGCTCTGATTTCTCTATTTTATTTTGATGATCATTTCCCCCTACGTAGGTGGGTGTCAACAAAACATTTTCGCATTCTGAAGAGAAAGTTGGTGATTGAAATTTCGTAAACAATTCTCACCACAAAGAAAACCGCCTTTGTTTCAGTGACTGCAACCCCAACTCGCGTATCATATCAGTGACACTCTCACCCCTATTGCGCGATAACACGAAACAAGCTGCCCTTCTTTGCACTTTTTCGATGTCCTCCGTCAATCCTACCTGGTAAGGATCCCATACCGCGGAGCAGTATTCCAGTAGAGGACGGACAAGTGTAATGTAGGCTGTCTCGTTAATGGGTATGGCACATCTTGTAAGTGTTCTGCCAACAAAGCCCAGTCTTTGTTTCGCCTACCCCACAATATTATCTATGTGGTCTTTTTAATTTAACTTGCTCGTAAATTAAATTCCTAAGTATTTAGTCGAATTGACGGCCTTTAGTTTTGTGCGATTTATCGTATACCCGAAATTTATCGGATTTCTTTTGGTACCCATGTGGGTCACCTGCCACTTTTCTTTGTTTTGGCCAATTGCCAGTTTTCGCACCACACAGAAATTCTCTCTAGATCATTTTGTAATTGGAATTGGTCGTCTGATGTTTTTACTACACGGCAAATTACAGTGTCATCTGCAAACAATCTAAGGGGGCTGCTCAGATTATCACCTAGAATTCTGAATAGTTCGAGCGAATTATTTCGCCACACAGATTGTCCGAAATGAATCTAATCGAACGTCTATGGAACATAATGAAACGTCACTTGGAGCACAAAATCCTACACAAGCAACACCTTCGCAATTACTGACGGCTGTAGAGGCAGCCTGGCCCAGTATTTCAGCACGGGACTTCCAACGACATGTTCAGTCTAAGCTACGTCGAGTTACTGCACTATTCCAGGCAAGAGGAGGTACGATACGACATTACGAGGTATCCCACGACTTTTGACTCCGCAGTATAGTTTCTTATTATGTAACGCCATCACAGGACTACTACTTTACGTGCCTTAGTTGCGTGCCTTAGTCACCGAAGTAGCAGTACGTGAAAAGACCCAGGCAAGGTCACACGTGATCTTTATTTATTCGCAGCAAAAGCATCAGCCATTATTTCCTCAGGTTACACAGTAAGATGCTTGGCGCGTTACGACTAAGGAGCTTTTCTTTGCAAGGTTCTAGGCCAGTTGAATAAAATTTAGCTCTAGATCATATGGCAGCAGGAGATAGGGATAAATTTGTCAGTGAAATAAACAGGAGAAGATTGTTGCCCATTAATCAATGCCAAAAGTTCAACTTTCCTCATCTCTAAGTATTTTTATTCATTTTTTTTTCGTTTCTACATGACAGTCCGAAGTTTTTCTGTTATGGTCAACGAAGCGACTACGGAATGAAACTATGCATTAACAACAATGAAACGTTACCTCGCATTGTTGACAATATTTATCAGACATTCTCACTTTGCGACATTTACTCACAGTGCAGTGTGTGTGAATAATAAATAAATCGCTGGCTACTTCAGTCCTGAGGGTCCATTTTTGCTAGTGTACTATGCTCTTTTTGCAAGTACGTTATCTTGTCTTCAAATAATGTCTCGTTGATTTAGGCAACTTCTATAATCAGATCCCATAGCTGGATCTGCTTGCCCCTCACTTTCTTTGCTATCCCGAAAGTGCAGATCTGTGCGACAAATGCTGTGACGTTTTTAAAAAGCTGGTATTTCCTTGTATTGTTCATAATACCGCAGAAATTACTGTCTAATTGTATGTTTACCTACACCAGTGACATATTTATAGTGTGCATTTTACTTGTTGTAACCCGCCAGGTTAGCCGACAGCGCTAATGCGCCGCTTCCTGGACGCAGGTAGTCGCACCGGCCCCGGATCTAACCCACCTGGTGGATTAACGACGAGGGTTGGTGTACCGAGCAGTCTGGATGTGGTTTTTAGGAGGTTTTCCACATCCCACTAGATGAATACCGGGCTGGCCCACATCGTCCCGCCTCAGTTACACGCCTCAGAGACATTTGAAACGTGTTCGCACTATTTCATGATTTACACTAGACACAGGCAGCTGCGGTACACTGATTCCGTCCCAGGGGGTACGGGGTGGTGGCAGGAAGAGCATCCGGCCACGCCTTTCAATTAACCTTGCCAAATCCAACCACACCGACCCTGCGAAAACTGTGGGACAAAGGCGTAAGCAAAAGAAGAAGAAGTTCCGTGAGCTGTAGTAGAGCTTCAGTGTAGTGGGGTGTAGCCTGTTTTCGTCATTTCTATCGCTTCAGACGAGTGACTCCCCATGCACGACACATGTATGACGGGCTCCCGGTGAGAAGGGGGCGACTGGGAGGCCGACCTTCGGCGCCGCCTGCGCCTTCGCCTACGCCGTGGAGCGAGTGGCTTAATCGGCGTCGGGGGCGTGCTGTGCTGTCGCGACGGCGAAGCGTCACTCCGTCTGCATAAAACATGGCGGCGTAAACCGCTTAGGGTCGCGGCTTGATGGGTCTTCAGGCGTGTGACGGCCGGGGCCAAAGGCGTTGCCCTCGCGTCGGCTTGTTGCTGAGGCGAGGGTAACAACACTCTGCTGCCAAGTCTGCAGACACCCCGCCCAGCGAGTCGTGCTGCGTACCTCAGAACATGTATTACGAACTGGTAACCCGGCTGTAACAGGAAAAATCTTGGTCACGCGATACAGTCTGACTGTGTCTCATTACAGTCCTGAGCAGAGGGCCACGAAAAGTTATCGCCTACTTTGGCGAGAAGACGCAAGAAACTGAAGTTAACGCCATTACTTTTACTGATAAGAGAACTAGAAAGTTGAGAGCGTATCGGCAGAAAAGGCGACGGAAAATGAAAGCAAGTGTTGCCAAGTGAAAGTTACGTAAGTCAGTGGTGCGCAAACTACGGGAGAAGAGACACAGAGCCGAGGAATACATAGTTCACGTATTTGCCACAAAGCACAACAAGTAAAATGCACACTATAAATATGTCACTGGTGTAGGTAAACATACAATTAGACAGTAATTTCTGCGGTATTATGAACAATACAAGGAAATACCAGCTTTTTAAAAACGTCACAGCATTTGTCGCACAGATCTGCACTTTCGGGATAGCAAAGAAACTGAGGGGCAAGCAGATCCAGCTATGGGATCTGATTATAGAAGTTGCCCAAAATCAACGAGTCATTATTTGAAGACGAGAGAACGTACTTGCAAAAAGAGCATAGTACACTAGCAAAAATGGACCCTCAGGACTGAAGTAGCCAGCGATTTATTTATTATTCACACACACTGCACTGTGAGTAAATGTCGCAAAGTGAGAATGTCTGATAAATATTATCAAATAACAATGCAAGGTAACGTTTCATTGTAGTTAATGCATAGTTTCATTCCGTAGTCGCTTCGTTGACCATAACACAAAAACTTCGGACTGTCATGTAGAAACGAAAAAAAATGAATAAAAATACTTAGAGATGAGGAAAGTTGAACTTTTGGCATTGATTAATGGGCAACAATCTTCTCCTGTTTATTTCACTGACAAATTTATCCCTATCTCCTGCTGCCATATGATCTAGAGCTAAATTTTATTCAACTGGCCTAGAACCTTGCAAAGAAAAGCTCCTTAGTCGTAACGCGCCAAGCATCTTACTCTGTAACCTGAGGAAATAATGGCTGATGCTTTTGCTGCGAATAAATAAAGGTCACGTGTGACCTTGCCTGGGTCTAGCCTTTTCACGTACTGCTACTTCGGTGACTTAACGCGTCAATTTAGTTGCTTTTTATTCCAGTAGCTTGCCTGTAGAATGCAGAATTGGCCTTTTAACGCTGAGTGTATCATCTTACAGATCTATCCACGAGGGAACGGTGTTTTGAAGTTGTCGCCAGGAATGAAACCCTGGTGTTCGACGTTGGCCGGCTGGAGTGGCCGAGCGGTTCTAGGCGCTACAGTCTGGAACCGCGGGACCGCTACGGTCGCAAGTTCGAATCCTGCCTCGGACATGGATGTGTGTGATGTCCTTAGGTTAGTTAGGTTTAAGTAGTGCTAAGTTCTAGGGGGACTGATGACGTCAGTAGTTAAGTCCCATAGTGCTCAGAGCCATTTGAACCATTTGTTCGACGTTGTTAGCCAAAAACACTAAACACTACTCTGTGCTGCCAGATTGCTATTGCTGTTGTGATATTAGATTACAGTATTGAGATGTCGCTTGAAAGTCTAACCATCACGCAAAAAAATGTGTCTTACGACTAGTGAAGGAGATATAATATGAGCATCGAGGAAGATGAAATTATAACAAAATCATTTGGGGTAGATTCGAACAAAAAGACGGCAGCGTCATCAGCGACTGAAACAGCAGATGACCAATTATCAGCTGCTATTGTGTAAAACAGCGACCTTACCTGCAAAGGGAGTTTAACGAATTCTGCCAGCAAAGGTGAGAAAACTGCATTTTTTTATGTCCTTGTTTTAAATGGAAACTTCATTCTATGGCGCATGAAGAAGGGTAGCGTGTTAGAATGACCCACCTGCAAGAGTTCGGGAGAGTACATTCCTTGCCTCTCGGCCGTACACACGCTGGTCTTGCCACCCTGGACATGTACCATTTCCTTTTGCAGTGTAATACTGACACATTTAGTCAATACCACGGACGTGTTTTCTGCTCAGAATTAGCCAGTTGAACAAAAGAATGGAATGCCTGCCTGATGTACTTGCCCAAAAAGATGAATGTGATTTTAGGACTGAACACTCTTATAGTAACAATATGTATCTACACACGTTGTCGTCGTGGTTTTCATTGTGAAGGCTGATCTGACCTTGCGCAATCCTCTTCGTCTCTACGCAACTACTGCAAAGTAAACCTACTGAAACGGACTCACTCTATTCAGTGCTTGGTCTGTTTCCACGGTTCTTCTTCCGTTCTTCAATCCCCCTGCGCCCCCTCCCCCCCCCCCCACACACACACACTCCCACATGCACATACACGCTACCTGCTGAAGTGGTGGGGTTAGACACGCCCACACAAGCACACAAGAATGTACCCAGGATGTGAGGCAGGGACGGCCAAGAACACGGCTTGCGTGTGGCGATCGTGCATGCGTGCCCGTCTCTCTCGCCTGAGTGCATTCTTCCCCCTCTCCTACGTCAAATTGTCTGATTTGGAAGAGGGGGAAGGGGGCGTGTACTGCGTGCAGCTATTTCTCAACTATAGTCTTCAAAAACAAGTGTCGGATACTTTGAGGGGTGGTAGTACTCTTCGAAACAAGAAAAGTAAGTCCAGTAAACATCGGTCCTGAAATGCATACTTTCTGGGATAAACACGTGTTTACGGGAAGTCAATTCAGGACAATGCACCCTTCTCCCCTCCGACGTAGGAAATGAAGCAAACTTTGAAGTATACCCGGTTGTTGTACCTGCTGGCAAGCATTGGAGACGCGACCTTTAGTGTCCGCACATCGTTGATTAGCCTGGCGTAGACAATTCCTTCAATTGTCCGCATAACCAAAAGTCTAGGGGCCTGAGGTCTGGGGAACGAGGAGCCCAAGGTGTGGGTCATCAAATGTCTGCGTCAGATGTTCACGCACATTGTGACGAAAGTGTGCTGGTGCCACATTACGCATGAACCACATTTGTATTCCTCCAGCAAGGTAGGCAATGCACTAATGATAAAGTCCATATGAAGTGCCACAGTTAACCTTTGTGGTAGCACGTATGGACCTATTAATCTGTTACCTGTTACCTACCATACATTGATTGAGAACTGGTGTTGATACCTGAACCGTGGATTTAATTTCAAAGAATATTCTTAAAGTTTATTTTATTCACTATCGATTCATCAAGAACATTAACACATTTCATCACACTATGTGAGCGTGGAAGTAGTTGCCAGGGAGTAACTGATGAAATCAAAATCAAATTGCTTTTAACCAGTGGGAATTTTATTCCTAAGAGTTCTTTTTTTTCTTTTTTTTTAAGGAGCAGATTTAAAATTATAAGCAGAAATCACCCTGTAAATATCAAGGTACAATTTATTCAGAGGCAGAAAGAAACAAATTTTTGAGTGTTTGAGCTTTTGGGCTGAGAACTTTGCCGCTCCCTTTTGACACGGCCGTAGTCACGACCGCTCACAACAACCTTTGAGAGACTACACTGGTGCAAATCTGCAACACACCAGATTACCTTAAAGTAAAAGTTTTAACAATTCACACAAGCACACAAACTATGCACCCCGAAGGAGGGATGGAAATAGTACAAAACACTAAAATTAAAACATTAACTTGCCACCGAAGGTGCAACGTGATTTTAACTTCTAAGAAAAGTCTTACGGTGGAAGGGTGGCAACTTTATACACCAAAATGACCATTTAAATAAAAGACCATGAAATGCAAGCTTATATAAAATTATACAAGGTTGGCCAAACGAGTTAACATGCTCTACAGTACACATATACCGCCTCTTAAGATGATAGGCAAAATAAAAACATATTTCAGGAATTCGGCCGTTACACTCGAAGCAATAACTTCGTTAACACACCGAATCCGAAAAACATGGCAGAGGCAGCTACTAACGTATGGTAGATTGATAGTGAGATCACCGAACAACTCGAACCGCAGGTTGCTCTAACCCTCCTCTACTACACAAGGGAAAAAACGGACCACCCAATTCATAAATAACCACCTTCCCGCGGGTGGGCAAACGGAGAAGAATGGTGGGACAACCACAAAACAAAGCGGCTGGTGACCTCACCAAGAAAACAAGTGGAATCACCAAACTTCTAATAAACTGTGATTTTTGGCGAAGACCTCGCGCAGAACTCCCAAATCGCTCTCCCGAACCGTGTGCTGCCAGCCGTTTCAACGGCCGCAGGAAGGCGCGCCGATCTCCCGTCTCACGGCGTCGCAGCTCGCGCCGGCCAGACCGATGTCGTGGGTTGACTCCTGTTGGTCTCGTGTCGGCCGAGAAGCCACTACCCCTCGGTATACGGCGCGGCCCACTGGACTCACTTGGCGACCTCACATGTGCCGACGCTCCAGGCGGACAAGTCATCTTGTGTCAGTGCGCGACCGACCAACCGATGGATCCAACCGCCAATGACCATTGCCTGAGTAACTCGAGCAGACTGGCGGCCTAACGCACAG